>NC_088244.1:23055738-23213238 GCF_036934945.1 Oncorhynchus masou masou
GGCCCTTCAGAGAGGTGGGCAAGGGGCCCTTCAGAGAGGTGGGCAAGGGGCCCTTCAGAGAGGTGGGCAAGGGGCCCTTCAGAGAGGTGGGCAAGGGGCCCTTCAGAGAGGTGGGCAAGGGGCCCTTCAGAGAGGTGGGCAAGGGGCCCTTCAGAGAGGTGGGCAAGGGGCCCTTCAGAGAGGTGGGCAAGGGGCCCTTCAGAGAGGTGGGCAAGGGGCCCTTCAGAGAGGTGGGCAAGGGGCCCTTCAGAGAGGTGGGCAAGGGGCCCTTCAGAGAGGTGGGCAAGGGGCCCTTCAGAGAGGTCAACGAGGTGAACATGGGCATTTTCATGTCTGCAGCTCTCTTTAAAGATGGTGTGGTGGGACGTAAGCCATTACTTGGATCCTACAACACTGCACACCTTATTGTGTTTCTCAATGAAATTGAGCAGGCTTGTCAAGGTGAAGGGGTCACCTATGTCATTGTGTGGGACAATGCCAGGTTCCACCATGCAGAGGTGGTTCAGACATGGTTTTGGGCCCATTCTCGATTCGTGACCCGATACCTGCCCCCATACACTCCTTTCCTCAACCCTATTGAGGATTTATTTCGATCACCATCCCCGAGAGCGTACCACCCTCCTTCTTGCCATGGAGGAGGCATTTGACAACATCAATGCAGACCAATGTCAAGCTTGGATTCTCCATGCCAAAAGGTTTTTCCTGCGCTGCATGAACAATGAGGACAATCACTTTGATGTGGGTGAGAATTTATGGCCAAATAAATGCTCAAGACAGGCTTGATGCAAATTAATGTGTGCTAAAAGTTATTAATTGAATTTGTTTAATTACATTTCTTACATTTGATTACAGACAGTACACCTATGTTGCAATTATATCTGAAAAATGAAATTGTTTTTTGCATGAATGATTGATCACACTTTTGATTTCACATTGGATAGATTTTCTGTATATTTTGTTTATGTAATGTAAGTGTATTGCCCAATGTGAAAACTGTAATCTACAGGACTGTGGCATATTACCTTCAGCACTTCTACGGGTGATTTGTAACACGCATCTTGCATTGTTTGCTATTTGATGAACTGGTAGTTAAACAACTAAATTGAGAAGTGATTAAACCAATGTTCTCATTACATTTGACAATAAACCTATATTTTGGATCAATGGTTGTGTGGTGAGAGATGTTTACACTCCAAATGACTGCACAATGACAGAGCTCCTATGAGTGTGAAGCAGCTAGCGCTGACTCAATCTCTGACCCCACAAGGTCTTCACGTGGAGATGCATCAGCTGCCCACTTCAAAGACTACTGGAGACGACTGTGTGTGTCTGTTGAAAACCTATGTCCTGGATGTGTGGTGGCTGAGGTTTAGTCTCTTCCAGACTTCTGTAATCTCACCCATCAGCCGGCTCTCTCTTGGGAACGAGGATATCACTTATGTAGCTGGTTGTCCATCTTCTCCATGTCCTTTGTCATTCCTCTTTCCTCTGTGAAGCATGCTTGTTTTGTTATGAAGCAGCTTCCTCTAGCCATCCATCCAATTATTTATTCATTTGATTTATTTAACTAGGCAAGTCAGTTAAGAACTAATTCTTATTTTCAATGACGGCCTAGGAACAGCCATTTAGCCATTCATCGTATGAATAGATTATTTACCCACATTGTTGTCATCCTATCAGCCTCACAGGTTAATTTGCTCTGTCTCTATATTACTCTGCATTAGCTAATCCCTGTGTGAAAATGTCTGCTGTCTGGCTGCCTGTCTTTTATTGCTCTGTGAATATCAGTAGCATTACGTCCTGTTCTGTACTGAATCAACATTGAGGCAGAGAAGCAGAGGCTGCCTGGCTGGCTTTATGTCTCTTTAAAATCTGCTGTTGAATTATAAGAGTTTACGGTTTGAATAAAGGGATATGCTCTCTGACCAGTATTACTGTGTAAGTGTAAAACACATGCTGTTACCCCGGTAACATTTGAATTATGCAACAAATGGGAGATTGCATTTTCCTGATGTTGACTTTGTGTTCTGAGATGATTTCACTGAGTTTGGTGGTGGAGAAATGCGTTGCTATGACGATAGTGTTGAAAAGTCACAGAATCTGAGATTTTGTGCACCACGTTGTGTGACAGTCAATTCTGTCCGGTGTCTTGTGCAAGACATTCTGCTTTGTTGAGTATATTGTTACCGCAGCACCAATCCAGACCTCATGTCCTGTCATCTGACAATCATCTGTCTGTGTGGCTCTGCACCATCATCATCGATCATCGTATAAATGACATTAATGTTGTTTTCACAGACCTTTTATCTGTCTATCTGGATTAACAACCTGTTTCTCTCTCTCTCTCTCTCTCTCTCTCTCTCTCTCTCTCTCTCTCTCGCTCTCTCTCTTCCCTAGTACAGTTTAAACCTGTTCTCTCTCTCTCTCTCTCTCTCTCTCTCTCTCTCTCTCTCTCTCTCTCTCTCTCGCTCTCTCTCTTCCCTAGTACAGTTTAAACCTGTTCTCTCTCTCTCTCTCTCTCTCTCTCTCTCTCTCTCTTCCCCAGTACAGTTTAAACCTGTTCTCTCTCTCTCTCTCTCTCTCTCTCTCTCTCTCTCTCTCTCTCTCTCTCTCTCTCTCCCTAGTACAGTTTAAACCTGTTCTCTCTCTCTCTCTCTCTCTCTCTCTCTCTCTCTTCCCCAGTACAGTTTAAACCTGTTCTCTCTCTCTCTCTCTCTCTCTCTCTCTCTCTCTCTCTCTCTCTCTCGCTCTCTCTCTTCCCTAGTACAGTTTAAACCTGTTCTCTCTCTCTCTCTCTCTCTCTCTCTCTCTCTCTCGCTCTCTCTCTTCCCTAGTACAGTTTAAACCTGTTCTCTCTCTCTCTCTCTCTCTCTCTCTCTTCCCCAGTACAGTTTAAACCTGTTCTCTCTCTCTCTCTCTCTCTCTCTCTCTCTCTCTCTCTTCCCTAGTACAGTTTAAACCTGTTCTTCTCTCTCTCTCTCTCTCTCTCTCTCTCTCTCTCTTCCCCAGTACAGTTTAAACCTGTTCTCTCTCTCTCTCTCTCTCTCTCTCTCTCTCTCTCGCTCTCTCTCTTCCCTAGTACAGTTTAAACCTGTTCTCTCTCTCTCTCACTCTCTCTCTCTCTCTCTCTCTCTCGCTCTCTCTCTTCCCTAGTACAGTTTAAACCTGTTCTCTCTCTCTCTCTCTCTCTCTCTTCCCCAGTACAGTTTAAACCTGTTCTCTCTCTCTCTCTCTCTCTCTCTCTCTCTCTCTCTCTCTCTCTCTCTTCCCTAGTACAGTTTAAACCTGTTCTCTCTCTCTCTCTCTCTCTCTCTCTCTTCCCCAGTACAGTTTAAACCTGTTCTCTCTCTCTCTCTCTCTCTCTCTCTCTCTCTCTCTCTCTCTCTTCCCCAGTACAGTTTAAACCTGTTCTCTCTCTCTCTCTCTCTCTCTCTCTCTCTCTCTCTCTCTCTTCCCCAGTACAGTTTAAACCTGTTCTCTCTCTCTCTCTCTCTCTCTCTCTCTCTCTCTCTCTCTCTCTCTCTCTTCCCCAGTACAGTTTAAACCTGTTCTCTCTCTCTCTCTCTCTCTCTCTCTCTCTCTCTCTCTCTCTCTCTCTCTCTTCCCCAGTACAGTTTAAACCTGTTCTCTCTCTCTCTCTCTCTCTCTCTCTCTCTCTCTCTCTCTCTCTCTTCCCCAGTACAGTTTAAACCTGTTCTCTCTCTCTCTCTTCCCTAGTACAGTTTAAACCTGTTCTCTCTCTCTCTCTCTCTCTCTCTCTCTCTCTCTCTCTCTCTCTCTCTTCCCCAGTACAGTTTAAACCTGTTCTCTCTCTCTCTCTCTCTCTCTTCCCTAGTACAGTTTAAACCTGTTCTCTCTCTCTCTCTCTCTCTCTCTCTCTCTCTCTCTCTCTCTCTCTTCCCCAGTACAGTTTAAACCTGTTCTTCTCTCTCTCTCTCTCTCTCTCTCTCTCTCTCTCTCTCTCTCTCTCTCTCTCTCTCTCTCTCTCTCTCTCTTTCTCTCTCTCTTCCCCAGTACAGTTTAAACCTGTTCTCTCTCTCTCTCTCTCTCTCTCAAATTCAAATTCAAATTCAAGCTGCTTTATTGGCATGAAAAACATTGTGTCAATATTGCCAAAGCAACAATGTATACAATATACATTGTAACAAAATTCTAAATGATAGCAAATATAAAATATAAAAGTGTAGTAAATAATAATACAAAATTAAATACAAAAATAATAATAATTACAGTAATAACAATAATAGCAATAACAATTAAGTTACTGCTTACTATGCAGATGTTATTATTCAGTGTCCCTCAGGCTATGGCAGGAAAATACATATTTGGCTGCAAGAGGAGCCATTGCTCCTTCGCCCATGAGTATTCTTAGTTTTTCCTCTGGGTTCAATTTGTAAAAATTTGGAATATGTTTAGTAATTTCTGTGAATAATGAATCTCTTTGTGAGGAATATTTATCACAGTAAAGGAGAAAGTGCATCTCTGTCTCTACCTCCCCTGTTATGCAGTGCCCACATACACGCTCCTCTTTGGGTAGCCATGTCTTTTTATGTCTGCCGGTTTCTATTGCCAATCGGTGGTCACTCAGCCTGTACTTGGTAAGGATCTGTCTCTGCTTCGTATCTCTGACAGAGTAGAGATAATCAGCCAATTCATATTCTCTGTTTAGGGTCAGATAGCAATTTAGTCGGCTTTGGGATTTTGTTTCATTTTTCCAATGTTGTAAATATGATTCCTTTGATTGGTTCATGATTTTGCTTATTGGAATTCTTTCTTTTGAAGCAGTGCTGGTGTCAGCTTGGTTGGTGAGGTCCAACACCAGCTGACTAAGAGGGCTCGTTTCTGGGCTCAGCTCTTGGGTTTGAAGTGATTTAAATTGCAGACTTGAATTTGGACTTGAATTCAGATGTAGCCAAAATTTTAATGATCTTTTCTGTATTTTCATTATTACTGGAAAACGGCCCAATTCTGCCCTACATTCTCTCTCTCTCTCTCTCTCTCTCTCTCTCTCTCTCTCTCTCTCTCTCTCTCTCTCTCTTCCCTAGTACAGTTTAAACCTGTTCTCTCTCTCTCTCTCTCTCTCTCTCTCTCTCTCTCTCTCTCTCTCTCTCTCTCTCTCTTCCCCAGTACAGTTTAAACCTGTTCTCTCTCTCTCTCTCTCTCTCTCTCTCTCTCTCTCTTCCCTAGTACAGTTTAAACCTGTTCTCTCTCTCTCTCTCTCTCTCTCTCTCTCTCTTCCCCAGTACAGTTTAAACCTGTTCTCTCTTTCTCTCTCTCTTCCCCAGTACAGTTTAAACCTGTTCTCTCTCTCTCTCTCTCTCTCTCTCTCTCTCTCTCTCTCTTCCTCTTCCCCAGTACAGTTTAAACCTGTTCTCTCTCTCTCTCTCTCTCTCTCTCTCTCTCTCTCTCTCTCTGATCCCCAGTACAGTTTAAACCTGTCTCTCTCTCTCTCTCTCTCTCTCTCTCTCTCTTCCCCAGTACAGTTTAAACCTGTTCTCTCTCTCTCTCTCTCTCTCTCTCTTCCCTAGTACAGTTTAAACCTGTTCTTCTCTCTCTCTCTCTCTCTCTCTCTCTCTCTCTCTCTCTCTCTCTCTCTCTCTCTCTCTTCCCCAGTACAGTTTAAACCTGTTCTCTCTCTCTCTCTCTCTCTCTCTTCCCTAGTACAGTTTAAACCTGTTCTCTCTCTCTCTCTCTCTCTCTCTCTCTCTCTCTCTCTCTCTCTCTTCCCCAGTACAGTTTAAACCTGTTATCTCTCTCTCTCTCTCTCTCTCTCTCTCTCTCTCTCTCTCTCTCTCTCTCTCTCTCTCTCTCTCTCTCTCTCTCACTCTCTCTCTTTCTCTCTCTCTTCCCCAGTACAGTTTAAACCTGTCTCTCTCTCTCTCTCTCTCTCTCTCTCTCTCTCTCTCTCTCTCTCTTCCCCAGTACAGTTTAAACCTGTTCTCTCTCTCTCTCTCTCTCTCTCTCTCTCTCTCTCTCTCTCTCTCTCTCTTCCCCAGTACAGTTTAAACCTGTTCTCTCTCTCTCTCTCTCTCTCTCTCTCTCTCTCTCTCTTCCCCAGTACAGTTTAAACCTGTTCTCTCTCTCTCTCACTCTCTCTCTCTCTCTCTCTTCCCCAGTACAGTTTAAACCTGTTCTCTCTCTCTCTCTCTCTCTCTCTCTCTCTCTCTTCCCCAGTACAGTTTAAACCTGTTCTCTCTCTCTCTCTCTCTCTCTCTCTCTCTCTCTCTCTCTCTCTTCCCTTCCCCAGTACAGTTTAAACCTGTTCTCTCTCTCTCTCTCTCTCTCTCTCTCTCTCTCTCTCTCTCTTCCCCAGTACAGTTTAAACCTGTTCTCTCTCTCTCTCTCTCTCTCTCTCTCTCTCTCTCTCTCTCTCTCTCCCCCAGTACAGTTTAAACCTGTTCTCTCTCTCTCTCTCTCTCTCTCTCTCTCTCTCTCTCTCTCAATTCAATTCAATTCAATTCAAGGGGCTTTATTGGCATGGGAAACATATGTTAACATTGCCAAAGCAAGTAAGGTATATAATATATAAAGTGAAATAAACAATAAAAATTAACAGTAGACATCACACATACAGAAGTTTCAAAACAATAAAGACATTACAAATGTCATATTATATATATATACAGTGTTTTTACAATGTGCAAATGGTAAAGGACACAAGATAAAATAAATAAGCATAGATATGTGTTGTATTTACAATGGTGCGTGTTCTTCACTGGTTGCCCTTTTCTCGTGGCAACAGGTCACAAATCTTGCTGCTCTGATGGCACACTGTGGAATTTCACCCAGTAGATATGGGAGTTTTTCAAAATTGGATTTGTTTTCGAATTCTTTGTGGATCTGTGTAATCTGAGGGAAATATGTCTCTCTAATATGGTCATACATTGGGCAGGAGGTTAGGAAGTGCAGCTCAGTTTCCACCTCATTTTGTGGGCAGTGAGCACATAGCCTGTCTTCCCTTGAGAGCCATGTCTGCCTACGGCGGCCTTTCTCAATAGCAAGGCTATGCTCGCTGAGTCTGTACATAGTCAAAGCTTTCCTTAATTTTGGGTCAGTCACAGTGGTCAGGTATTCTGCCGCTGTGTACTCTCTGTGTAGGGCCAAATAGCATTCTAGTTTGCTCTGTTTTTTTGTTAATTCTTTCCAATGTGTCAAGTAATTATCTTTTTGTTTTCTCATGATTTGGTTGGGTCTAATTGTGCTGCTGTCATGGGGCTCTGTAGGGTGTGTTTGTGAACAGAGCCCCAGGACCAGCTTGCTTAGGGGACTCTTCTCCAGGTTCATCTCTCTGTAGGTGATGGCTTTGTTGTGGAAGGTTTGGGAATCGCTTCCTTTTAGGTGGTTATAGAATTTAACTGCTCTTTTCTGGATTTTGATAATTAGTGGGTATCGGCCTAATTCTGCTCTGCATGCATTATTTGGTGTTCTACGTTGTACACTGAGGATATTTTTGCAGAATTCTGCGTGCAGAGTCTCAATTTGGTGTTTGTCCCATTTTGTGAAGTCTTGGTTGGTGAGCGGACCCCAGACCTCACAAGTCTCTCTCTCTCTCTCTCTCTCTCTTCCCCAGTACAGTTTAAACCTGTTCTCTCTCTCTCTCTCTCACTCTCTCTCTCTCTCTCTCTCTTCCCCAGTACAGTTTAAACCTGTTCTCTCTCTCTCTCTCTCTCTCTCTCTCTCTCTCTCTCTCTCTCTCTCTCTTCCCCAGTACAGTTTAAACCTGTTCTTTCTCTCTCTCTCTCACTCTCTTCCCCAGTACAGTTTAAACCTGTTCTTTCTCTCTCTCTCTCACTCTCTTCTCCTGCACAGTTTAAACCTGTTCTTCTCTCTCTCTCTTCCCCAGTACAGTTTAAACCTGTTCTCTCTCTCTCTCTCTCTCTCTCTCTCTCTTCCCCAGCACAGTTTAAACCTGTTCTTCTCTCTCTCTCTTCCCCAGTACAGTTTAAACCTGTTCTCTCTCTCTCTCTCTCTCTCTCTCTCTCTCTCTCTCTCTCTCTCTCTCTCTCTCTCTCTCTCTTCCCTAGCACAGTTTAAACCTGTTCTCTCTCTCTCTCTCTTCCCCAGTGCAGTTTAAACCTGTTCTCTCTCTCTCTCTCTCTCTCTCAGTACAGTTTAAACCTGTTCTCTCTCTCTCTCTCTCTCTCTCTCTCTCTCTCTCTCTCTCTCTCTCCCTCAGTACAGTTTAAACCTGTTCTTTCTCTCTCTCTCTCACTCTCTTCTCCAGTACAGTTTAAACCTGTTTGCTCTCTCTCTCTTTCCCAGTACAGTTTAAACCTGTTATTTCTCTCTCTCTCTTTCCCAGTACAGTTTAAACCTGTTCTCTCGCTCTCTCTTCCCCAGTACAGTTTAAACCTGTTCTCTCTCTCTCTCTCTCTCTCTCTCTCTCTCTCTCTCTCTCTCTCTCTCTCTCTCTCTCTCTCTCTTCCCCAGTACATTTTAAACCTGTTCTCTCTCTCTCTCTTCCCCAGTACAGTTTAAACCTGTTCTCTCTCTCTCAATTCAATTCAATTCAAGGGCTTTATTGGCATGGGAAACATGTGTTAACATTGCCAAAGCAAGTAAGGTAGATAATATATAAAGTGAAATAAACAATAAAAATTAACAGTAAACATCACACATACAGAAGTTTCAAAACAATAAAGACATTACAAATGTCATATTATATATATATATATATATATACAGTGTTTTAACAATGTACAAATGGTAAAGGACACAAGATAAAAATAAATAAGCATAGATATGGGTTGTATTTACAATGGTGTGTGTTCTTCACTGGTTGCCCTTTTCTCGTGACAACAGGTCACAAATCTTGCTGCTCTGATGGCACACTGTGGAATTTCACCCAGTAGATATGGGAGTTTTTCAAAATTGGATTTGTTTTCGAATTCTTTGTGGATCTGTGTAATCTGAGGGAAATATGTCTCTCTAATATGGTCATACATTGGGCAGGAGGTTAGGAAGTGCAGCTCAGTTTCCACCTCATTTTGTGGGCAGTGAGCACATAGCCTGTCTTCTCTTGAGAGCCATGTCTGCCTACGGCGGCCTTTCTCAATAGCAAGGCTATGCTCGCTGAGTCTGTACATAGTCAAAGCTTTCCTTAATTTTGGGTCAGTCACAGTGGTCAGGTATTTTGCCGCTGTGTACTCTCTGTGTAGGGCCAAATAGCATTCTAGTTTGCTCAGTTTTTTTTGTTAATTCTTTCCAATGTGTCAAGTAATTATCTTTTTGTTTTCTCATGATTTGGTTGGGTCTAATTGTGCTGCTGTCCTGGGGCTCTGTAGGGTGTGTTTGTGTTTGTGAACAGAGCCCCAGGACCAGCTTGCTTAGGGGACTCTTCTCCAGGTTCATCTCTCTGTAGGTGATGGCTTTGTTGTGGAAGGTTTGGGAATCGCTTCCTTTTAGGTGGTTATAGAATTTAACAGCTCTTTTCTGGATTTTGATAATTAGTGGGTATCGGCCTAATTCTGCTCTGCATGCATTATTTGGTGTTCTACGTTGTACACGGAGGATATTTTTGCAGAATTCTGCGTGCAGAGTCTCAATTTGGTGTTTGTCCCATTTTGTGAAGTCTTGGTTGGTGAGCGGACCCCAGACCTCACAACCATAAAGTGCAATGGGCTCTATGACTGATTCAAGTATTTTTAGCCAAATCCTAATTGGTATGTTTAAATTTATGTTCCTTTTGATGGCATAGAATGCCCTTCTTGTCTTGTCTCTCAGATCGTTCACAGCTTTGTGGAAGTTACCTGTGGCGCTGATGTTTAGGCCAAGGTATGTATAGTTTTTTTGTGTGCTCTAGGGCAACAGTGTCTAAATGGAATTTGTATTTGTGGTCCTGGTGACTGGACCTTTTTTGGAACACCATTATTTTGGTCTTACTGAGATTTACTGTCAGGGCCCAGGTCTGACAGAATCTGTGCATAAGATGTAGGTGCTGCTGTAGGCCCTCCTTGGTTGGTGACAGAAGTACCAGATCATCTGCAAACAGCAGACATTTAACTTCGGATTCCAGTAGGGTGAGGCCGGGTGCTGCAGACTTTTCTAGTGCCCGTGCCAATTCATTGATATATATGTTGAAGAGGGTGGGGCTTACGCTGCATCCCTGTCTAACCCCACAACCCTGTGTGAAGATTGCCAATTTTAACCGCACACTTGTTGTTTGTGTACATGGATTTTATGATGTCGTATGTTTTACCCCCAACACCACTTTCCATCAGTTTGTATAGCAGACCCTCATGCCAAATTGAGTCGAAGGCTTTTTTGAAATCAACAAAGCATGAGAAGACTTTGCCTTTGTTTTGGTTTGTTTGGTTGTCAATTAGGGTGTGCAGGGTGAATACATGTTCTGTTGTACTGTAATTTGGTAAAAAGCCAATTTGACATTTGCTCAGTACATTGTTTTCATTGAGGAAGTGTACGAGTCTGCTGTTAATGATAATGCAGAGGATTTTCCCAAGGTTACTGTTGACACATATTCCACGGTAGTTATTGGGGTCAAATTTGTCTCCATTTTTGTGGATTGGGGTGATCAGTCCTTGGTTCCAAATATTGGGGAAGATGCCAGAGCTAAGGATGATGTTAAAGAGTTTTAGTATAGCCAATTGGAATTTGTTGTCTGTATATTTGATCATTTCATTGAGGATACCATCAACACCACAGGCCTTTTTGGGTTGGAGGGTTTTTATTTTGTCCTGTAATTCATTCAATATAATTGGAGAATAGTCTTTAATAGTTGATTCTAAGATCTGTATTTGATCATGTATATGTTTTTGCTCTTTATTCTCTCTCTCTCTCTCTCTCTTTCTCTCTCTCTTCCCCAGTACAGTTTAAACCTGTTCTCTCTCTCTCTCTTCCCCAGTACAGTTTAAACCTGTTCTCTCTCTCTCTCTCTCTCTCTCTCTCTCTCTCTCTCTCTCTCTCTCTCTCTCTCTCTCTTCCCCAGTACAGTTTAAACCTGTTCTCTCTCTCTCTCTCTCTCTCTCTCTCTCTCTCTCTCTCTCTCTCTCTCTCTCTCTCTCTTCCCCAGTACAGTTTAAACCTGTTCTCGCTCTCTCTCTCTCTCTCTCTCTCTCTCTCTCTCTCTCTCTCTCTCTTCCCCAGTACAGTTTAAACCTGTTCTCGCTCTCTCTCTCTCTCTCTCTCTCTCTCTCTCTCTCTCTCTCTTCCCCAGTACAGTTTAAACCTGTTCTCTCTCTCTCTCTCTCTCTCTCTCTCTCTCTCTCTCTCTCTCTCTCTCTCTCTTCCCCAGTACAGTTTAAACCTGTTCTCTCTCTCTCTCTTCCCCAGTACAGTTTAAACCTGTTCTCTCTCTCTCTCTCTCTCTCTCTCTCTCTCTCTCTCTCTCTCTCTTCCCCAGTACAGTTTAAACCTGTTCTCTCTCTCTCTCTCTCTCTCTCTCTCTCTCTCTCTCTCTCTCTCTCTTCCCCAGTACAGTTTAAACCTGTTCTCGCTCTCTCTCTCTCTCTCTCTCTCTCTCTCTCTCTCTCTCTCTCTCTCTCTCTCTCTCTCTCTCTCTCTCTCTCTCTCTCTTCCCCAGTACAGTTTAAACCTGTTCTTCTCTCTCTCTCTCTCTCTCTCTCTCTCTCTCTCTTCCCCAGTACAGTTTAAACCTGTTGGCTCAACCATTACTTCCTGCTTACTGCACAATGAACCAATCAGACTTCTTTCTTTTAAATAGTATTTGTTGTTTTTATTTATGCACTGTGTCCCCTATATTGTAAATTATGGCTACCATTGCAAATATATATATATATATGTTGTTTAATGATAATGTAGATGTATAGGTGTATGCCCCAGGAATACCCGAATCACTCACCACTTTCGCTAATTCTGCCACCGCTGCTGAAAGCAAATCTGAGTGAAAAATCTGAGGGGGAAAAAATCTGAGGGAAACACTGTTATTATTCACATCTGTGATGTCTAATTATTCACATCTGTGATGTCTAATGGCCCACTCTGTCTAATGGCCCCCTCTGTCTTTTTTCTCTCACCCTCTCTTTCCTCCCTCCCCACAGGAAACAGTAGAATATGCCTTCCTGATCATCTTTACGATAGAGACCTTTCTGAAGATCATAGCGTATGGTTTAGTCATGCATCAGAACTCCTACGTAAGGAATGGCTGGAACATGCTAGATTTTGTCATTGTCATAGTAGGGTAAGTACCACGTTCCTCCTAGGCAGAGTCATACACACATGCATGTACTCACACACACTCAGGGGCGTACACACACACACACACACACACACACACACACACACACACACACACACACACATGACTATGTCAGGTGTTGCTGATGCCCAAGGCCCAAAATAAAGCCCAGCACTGAGCTCTGAAAGGTTGCAAAAAATGTTAACATAAATACAAGTATATTGTAAGATGTTATGTAATGAAAAACACTGTAGAACACAAAAACACACAGCAACATATTCAGAGGGAAAACACACATGCAACAATTCACCCTCCCTGTATATCAGTCACTATTTGATCAAGAAGGATCATCGGCTTAAGTCTCTTCACCACATCCAGTAACAAAAAGAGGCTCTGGCAATCACACACACACACACACACACACACACACTCGGTAGTACCTCTGTGAATTACCTGAGATCCTGTTGTCTGTCACATGGTTTTAGGATGTGGGTTCGGGTTCGGGTCAGGAGGAAGTCACACACTCGCTTCTGATTTTAAAAAAGGAAATGGGAAAAAAATACTTAGTGTAGCCTACTACATAATGCTGGATCCCATGATACAGTACCAGTCAAACGTTTGGGCACACCTACTCATTCAAGGGTTTTTCTTTATTTTTACTCTTTTCTACACTGTAGAATATAAGTGAAGACATCAAAACTATGAAATAACACACATGGAATCATGTACTAACCATTTTTTTTTAACAAATCAAAGCACCCCCACATCATCACACCTCCTCCTCCATGCATCATGGTGGGAACCACACATGCAGAGATCATTTGTTCGCCTACTCTGCGTCTCACAAAGACACACTGCGGTTGGAACCAAAAATCTCAAATTTGGATCAGACCAAAGGTCAGATTTACACCGGTCTAATGTCCATTGCTCGTGTTTCTTGGCCCAAGCAAGTCTCTTCTTCTTATTGGTGTCCTTTAGCAGTGGTTTCTTTGAAGCATTCGACCATGAAGGACTGATTCACAGTCTCCTCTGAACAGTTGATGTTGAGATGTGTCTGTTATTTGTATTCTGTGAAGCATTTTCTGAGGCTGGTAGCTCTATTGAACTTATCCTCTGCAGCAGAGGAAACTCTGGGTCTTACTTTCCTGAGACGGTCCTCATCAGAGCCAGTTTCATCATAGTGCTTGATGGTTTTTGCGACTGCACTTGAAGAAACTTTCATATTTCTTTACATTTTCTACATTGACTGACCTTCATTTCTTAAAGTAATGATGGACTGTCATTTCTCTTTGCTTATTTGAGCTGTTTTTGCCATAATATGGACTTGGTCTTTTACCAAATAGGTCTATCTTCTGTATACCACCCCTATCTTGTCACAACACAACTAATTGACTCAAACGCATTAAGAAGGACATAAATTTACTTTTTACAAGACACAGCTATTAATTGAAATGCATTCCAGGTGACTACCTCATGAAGCTGGTTGAGAGAATGCCAAGAGTGTACAAAGCTGTCATCAAGGCAAAAGGTGGCTACTTTAAAGAATCTCAAATATAAAATATATTTTGGTTAACACTTTTTTGGTCACTACATGATTCCATGTGTGTTTTTTCATAGTTTTCATGTCTTCACTATTATTCCACAATGTAGAAAATAGTAAAAATAAAGAAAAACCCTTGAATGAGTAGGTTGTCCAATTTTTGGACTGGTACTGTATATCTGGGAAGAGCTGAGCCTTCCTTGAAGGGTATTCTTCTCGTTATTTTCTCTCGTTTCAATGGCTTTCTGTAATGGTAGTTGATATCATTTGAATTATATTTTCCTACACTCATTATTGACAGAAATATATAATTTTATTGAGGGGTGTGTCGGCAGACAGACTCTGGGTTGTGTTAACCAGGGGAAACACACACACACACAGAGAGAGAGACCTTGTGTGGTGGTCAGGGTGACGCTTATATCCTGCACAGCTTCCCCGTGGAGCTCCAGTGTAAACTGAGGACGAGGTGTGAAACACTGAATGTAAACATAGAGAGATAAAGGGGGATTAAACAACACGTTTCACTGCACCTGTTTGGTGTATGTGACAATAAAACACACACACCCATACACACTACAGTAGATGGCCCAGAAAATACCATTAAGATAAATCAAAGCTCTGTCACCTGATTCTCAGAAAGCCCTATGACTCAGAGCTGTATGTTACAATGATGTCATCAATATCTCTGTGTGTCTGACCTTTGTGATATTTCTCTCTCTCTCTCTCTCTCTCTTTATCTCTCTCTCTCTCTTTATCTCTCTCTCTCTATCTCTCTATCTCTCTCTTTATCTCTCTCTCTCTCTTTATCTCTCTCTCTCTTTATCTCTCTCTTTCTCTTTCTCTCTCTCTCTTTCTCTCTCTCTCTCTTTATCTCTCTCTCCCTCTCTCTCTTTATCTCTCACTCTCTCTTTATCTCTCTCTCTCTTTATCTTGCTCTCTCGCTCTCTCTCTCTCTTTCTCTCTCTTTCTCTTTCTCTCTCTCTCTCTTTATCTCTCTCTCGCTCTCTCTCTCTCTCTCGCTCTCTCTGTCTCTCTCTCTCTCGCGCTCTCTCTCTCTCTCTCTCTTTATCTCTCTCTTTATCTCTCTCTCTCGCTCTCTCTCTCTCTTTATCTCTCTCTCTCTCTTTATCTCTCTCTCTTTATCTTTATCTCTCTCTCTCTCGCGCTCTCTCTCTCTCTCTCTCTGTCTCTCTTTATCTCTCTTTATCTTTATCTTTATCTCTCTCTCTCGCGCTCTCTCTCTCTCTCTCTCTCTGTCTCTCTTTATCTCTCTCTCTCTCGCTCTCTCTCTCTCTCTCTCTCTGTCTCTCTTTATCTTTATCTCTCTTTATCTTTATCTCTCTCTCTCTCTCTCTCTCTCTCTCTCTCTGTCTCTCTTTATCTTTATCTCTCTCTCTCTCTCTCTCTCTCTCTCTCTCTCTCTCTCTCTCTCTCTCTCTGTCTCTCTTTATCTTTATCTCTCTTTATCTTTATCTCTCTCTCTCTCTCTCTCTCTCTCTGTCTCTCTTTATCTCTCTCTCTCTCGTGCTCTCTCTCTCTCTCTCTCTCTCTGTCTCTCTTTATCTTTATCTCTCTTTATCTTTATCTCTCTCTCTCTCTCTCTCTCTCTCTGTCTCTCTCTCTCTTTATCTTTATCTCTCTCTCTCTCTCTTATCTCTCTCTCTCTCTCTCTCTCTCTCTCTGTATCTCTCTCTGTCTCTCTCTCTCTTTATCTTTATCTCTCTCTCTCGCGCTCTCTCTCTCTCTCTCTCTCTCTGTCTCTCTTTATCTTTATCTCTCTTTATCTTTATCTCTCTCTCTCTGTCTCTCTTTATCTCTCTCTCTCTCGCTCTCTCTCTCTCTCTCTCTCTGTCTCTCTTTATCTTTATCTCTCTTTATCTTTATCTCTCTCTCTCTCTCTCTCTCTCTCTCTCTCTCTCTCTGTCTCTCTCTCTCTTTATCTCTCTCTTTCTCTTTTCTCTCTCTCTCTTTATCTCTCTCTCGCTCTCTCTCGCTCTCTCTGTCTCTCTCTCTCTCGCGCTCTCTCTCTCTCTCTCTCTCTTTATCTCTCTCTCTTTATCTCTCTCTCTCGCTCTCTCTCTCTTTATCTCTCTCTCTCTCTCTTTATCTCTCTCTCTTTATCTTTATCTCTCTCTCTCTCTCTCTCTCTCTCTCTCTCTGTCTCTCTTTATCTCTCTCTCTCTCTCTCTCTCTCTCTCTCTCTGTCTCTCTTTATCTCTCTTTCCCCTCTCTCCTCCCCCACAGGTTGTTCAGTGTAGTTCTGGAGGTGATAACCAAAGAGGGTGATGCGGGGGCTCAGGGGGGTAAACCAGGAGGCTTTGACGTCAAGGCCCTCCGAGCATTCCGTGTGCTTCGCCCCCTCCGTCTTGTCTCAGGAGTACCCAGTGAGTCGCCATTGTGCCAGAACATGTCTTCACTATGGAGATACGTTACCATGTTTATACCATATGAAGAGTTTATTTCCAAAATGCAAAACACCAATTTTTCACATTTGTGTTTTTTCATCTTTTGAAAGTATTTCTTATGGGTAAAATATTACTTATGGGTAAAATATTACTTATGGGTAAAATATTACTTATGGGTAAAATGTTTTTTGGGCGGACAAAATGCTATATATCCATTGTTTAGCTAGAATGGAATATTTGATTGTGATAATTGTTAGCTATCTTAAGATGAATGCAGTTACTCAAAGTCACTCTGGATAAGAGCTTCTGCTAAATGACTAACATGTCAAATGTTTTACATACAGATCTCATATTATTGTATTGATTTATAATTACAAAAATAAAATATATTTTGATGTCACAATTGTATCCTTTGTACATTGCTTTATTAAAATGTGGTTATTTGTTACATTTGACTGTGTAAAGTAAGTACTACTTAGGTCACTGTGAGTGAGGTGGATATATAGCATTTTGGGAAAAACATGATTATTTGTCTTTCTGAAATGAAACCATCAAGTGAAAGACTTAAAACAAATACATGTCATTGAATAACCCCGTTACATAATTACAGTGGTGTGTTTTTTCACTCTCTCTTTCATCATTTCTTTCAGCAATAAAAGCTCATTTACCTGCATTTCTGAAAATAAATATATAGCATTTTGGAATTAAAATCTTCATATGTCTCTAGTTCAATATGACGTTTTCATTGATACCCGTGTACAGTCTGAAATCCATAGGCATGAACATCAATAAATAGTTTAGAATTAGGTTCGTTATGTCCGCATAGCATTATACTGTGTGTGTGTGTGTGTGTGTGTGTGTATCTGAGCCCTCTCTCTCTGTCTCTGTCAGGTTTACAGGTAGTGTTGAACGCCATCATTAAAGCCATGGTTCCTCTGCTCCACATCGCTCTGCTAGTCCTCTTCGTCATCATCATCTATGCCATCATCGGCCTGGAACTCTTCATCGGCAAGATGCACGCCACTTGCTACCTGGTGGGCACCGGTAAGGACCTGCGTCCGTAATCTGTCCATCTCAGTCCTCCTCTGTCTGTCACAAGTTAAACTCTTTCCATATGTTGATGCATGTCAGATCTACATAAAGAGACAGACAAGAGTTATGCTGCATTTAGATGATGGATGCAAAAAAAAAGTCTTACCAGTCGGAATAGCGGGACAAGAAAGCAAGGAAGATGGTGACGCAAAAAGCAAGCCTGCACAATGGTGTAGTGATTTCAGTAAACAATCAGTGCAAATCAACATCTGGTAGAAAACAATGCTATGGCAGACGGCAAAGATTTCAATATTTTAACTCTGGCGGCAAGTCCCGTCTACCGTGGTGGCTGAAGGCCTTCACCGCCAGCCCCCAGCTGCATCTACGTCGTTCTCTCATTGAAACCAATGGCATCCTGTCTACCGTGGTGGCTGAAGGCCTTCACCGCCAGCCCCCAGCTGCATCTACGTCGTTCTCTCATTGAAACCAATGGCATCCTGTCTACCGTGGTGGCTGAAGGCCTTCACCGCCAGCCCCCAGCTGCATCTACGTCGTTCTCTCATTGAAACCAATGGCATCCTGTTTGCCGTCTACCTCGTGACTCTAAACGCAGCATTACTGATAACCAATGCTGTAGAAAAACACTTGGCTCAAACCTTTTGTGACTGATATGAATCATCTGTCTGTACAAACCCTAAGACTTCAGTCACTCACTAGTTGGAATCGGCTTTGATTCAATATTTAATCTGCTGACAATCATGACCCTTATTCTAGCACTCAGTCCCTGAATATGAATGAATATACAATGAATATTACTTCCAGCCAATCAGGGGGATCTATATGAAACATGTATATGAAAGCTAGATGACATTGTTTCATTTCTCAGCTAAAAATAATCTGGTTTTATAGTGGGGAGTTGATGGACAGCATGTGTGTATGTATTGCTCTTTGTCTTTGTTACTTGCTTGTTTACATCCCTGTGGTAGTTTAGAAGCAGCGATACAGGGCAGTTCAGGGCAGGGTAGACCCAGATCTCTGCTAGCTGTAATCCAGGGCTCTATGCTGATGTTTGCCCTTGAGAAAGGCACTTACCTGGGACTCAGACTCCTTCTCATCATCATGATATTAGAAGTGATTATGGATGAAAGGAGATGTAAGCCATGTCAGTTGAGCAGATGAAGTGGAACTGCAGGGGGTGAATTTATGAATGTATTGTGTGTGTGATTATGAATGTAATGTGTGTGTGATTATGAATGTAATGTGTGTGTGATTATGAATGTAATGTGTATGTGATTATGAATCTAATGTATGTGATTATGAATCTAATGTATGTGATTATGAATGTAATTTGTGTGATTATGAATGTAATTTGCATGCAACATCAGCAGGGAGTTAGGGACAGTGAGAATGGTTGTGTGTGTGTGTGTGTGTGTGTGTGTGTGTGTGTGTGTGTGTGTGTGTGTGTGTGTGTGTGTGTGTGTGTGTGTGTGTGTGTGTGTGTGTGTGTGTGTGTGTGTGTGTGTGTGTGTGTGTGTGTGTGTGTGTGTGCGTGTGTGTGTGTGTGTGAGAGAGAGAGAGAAAAAAATGCCTCTGATGTGCTAGTGTGCCATAAGAATAATGTGTTAAACACTGTACTGTACACTATACATGTATACATATAAAATGTGTATCTGTAAACAAGAGTATGTAAGCTAAACTAGACAAAATGGTTTGCTTTATAAGGGAATAAAAAGCCACATTCTCTGTGCGTCCGTGTTTTTTCACACCTCTGACTGTATTTGATATTCTTGTTGTCCTCTGTTGTTTTGTGTCATTGTTTACTAAGCTGTTGTCAGGCATTCCATGCGGTGCGTTATTGTTGTCCATGTTTAGTAACTTCTAACTATTCTCCTTCCCTCATTCTCCCATATCTCTCCCTTCCCCTCTCTCTCTCTATATCCCTGTAGGCATTCTGGCAGAGGAGGAGCCTGTTCCGTGTGCAATGTCAGGCCATGGGCGCCAGTGCATGATGAATGGGACTGTGTGTAGAGAGGGATGGCATGGCCCCAACGGTGGCATCACCAACTTTGACAACTTCCTGTTTGCCATGCTTACTGTTTTCCAGTGTATCACCATGGAGGGCTGGACTGATGTTCTCTACTGGGTGAGGCTGCTGCTTTATGAACCACACCCAGCTAGCAACTAGTTAGCCATCTCTACTCACAGTAACACAGAGGTTTCAACAGGGTTAGCTTAGCGTCATCGCTAATACTGGATGAGCTCCAATCAAATCCAACCTATAGAACCTCTAAAATGTCAGACTAGAGGTCTCCAACTTCTTGGACCCGCACCAAGATGAACCTGGGGCTTTCCCATTCGGAGCCGATATGCATGAATACATTTTTAAAATATAGAAACACGTTCCGAACGGACCCGAGGACAACTAGACTTGTATAGACCTAGTCGGATCCAGACCAGGGTCAAATCCGAGTGAGGGAAGCATCAGAAAAGTGTTTAAGGTACTTTATTAACCAGAGTTGATAAAGTGTGAGGTAGAGAGAGGTGACGCTCCAGCAGGGGCTGTGCTGTGTGTAGGCTACTGTGAATGTGAGCGAGTGACACAGGGAGGAGGGAGGGAGAGACGGCAGAGCAATCAACCAAACCGGCTTGTGCTATAGTATACTAATAGCTGCCATATCTAGGTTATTTATCATTCAATATGATCACGTAGTACCTGTCTTGACTGTATTAAGTTGGGAGAAGCTAGTTATGCTAGCTAGCTAGGCTAATTGATGCTGCACTCGTCCTACACACTTAAACAAACATCAGCTCCATTCAGAATATAAAGTAGCAGCCTACCTGTTCTCGGTTGTCGTAGCTATCCTTTTTTCTCTCACTTTCTTGATATCTCACTTTCTCTCTCTCACACTTTCTCTCTCACTTTCTCTCTCTCTCTCTGACTCTCTCTCTCTCTCTCTCTGTCCCCTAAACCTGTCCCCTAACCCTACCGCTGTCCCTGAACCCAATCCCTGTCCCTGAATCATACCCCTGTCCCTGAACCCTATCCCCTAACCCTACCACTGTCCCTGAACCCTGAACCCTACCTGTGTCCCTGAACCCTATTCCTGTCCCTGAACCCTGAACCATACTCCTGTCCCTGAACCATACCCCTGTCCCTGAACCATAACCATAACCCTGCCCCTGAACCCTACCCCTGAACCATACCCCTGTCCCTGAACCCTGAACCATACTCCTGTCCCTGAACCATACCCCTGTCCCTGAACCATAACCATAACCCTGTCCCTGAACCCTACCCCTGAACCCTACCCCAGTCTCTGAACCCTATTCCTGTCCCTGAAACCTACCCCTGTCCCTGAATCGTACCCCTGTCCCTGAACCCTATCCACTAACCCTACCACTGTCCCTGAACCCTACCTGTGTCCCTGAACCCTATTCCTGTCCCTGAACCCTGAACCATACTCCTGTCCCTGAACCATACCCCTGTCCCTAAACCATAACCATAACCCTGTCCCTGAACCCTACCCCTGAACCCTACCCCTGTCTCTGAACCCTATTCCTGTCCCTGAACCCTACCCCTGTCCCTGAACCCTGAACCATATACCTGTCCCTGAACCCTATTCCTGTCCCTGAACCCTACCCCTGAACCATACCCCTGTCCCTGAACACTATACCTGCTCCATCTCTTATTTCCTCTTCCTCTCTTGCTTTCTCTTCTCTTCTGACTGACTCTCCCTCCCGCTCTATCAGTACTGCCCTCTCTTCTTTTCGTTCATGTACCAGTTACCATGGCGATGCGATGCTAATGAAGCCATGGATGGGGTGAAGGTGACATTGCGAGTGGAGACATGAAAGGGATGGAGTGGGAGCTGAACACAGAGGAGGAATGGAGAGATGATTGGCAGATATTTGACCTCCCCTCCCCTCTATCTATGGTCTGCTCACACATCTATACCCTCCTGTGTGTAGTGTCCTGAGAGACAGATTCTTTATAGCAGTGGTGGGAAATCTTTTCTGCGCTGTGGGCGCAGGATTTTGCTCCAGCCAACTGTAACACAACCTGATTCATAGTCTTCATCAACAAATGAGCTGTGTTACTGTTTTGGGTGAAGTAAAAGCCTGACCCACACTAGTCTTAAAGAGAGAGTCACTGAAAAGAGGAAATAACACAACTTAGTGTCTGTAAACTTCTGACCCACTGGAATTCTGATACAGTGAATTATAACTGAAATAATCTGCCTGTAAACAATTGTTGGAAAAATGACTTGCACAAAGTAGATGTCCTGACCAACTTGCCAAAACTATAGTTTGTTAACAAGAAATTTGTGGAGTGGTTGAAAAACTAGTTTTAATGACTCCAACCTAAGTGTATGTAAACTTCCGACTTCAACTGTAGGTGACTGATCTAGTTTTCCCAGGAACTTCTCGATTGTCTTCTAAAGCGAACTGTTTTTGTTGTTTCAGATGAATGATGCCATGGGCTTTGAGTTGCCCTGGGTTTACTTCGTCAGTCTAGTCATCTTCGGCTCCTTCTTTGTTCTCAACCTAGTTCTGGGAGTTTTAAGCGGGTAAGACATTAGAATCATCATTGTCCTATATACTGAACATATGCACATACACATGCACGAGAGTGCACACATACACATGCACGAGAGTGCACACACAGAAATGCACACATAGAGGGAACAGGTTTCTGAGGTTTTTTCTTTGTGTGTGTGTGTCCGTCCACAGAGAGTTTTCCAAGGAGAGAGAGAAGGCCAAGGCTCGTGGAGACTTCCAGAAGCTGAGAGAGAAGCAGCAGCTGGAGGAGGATCTGAAGGGCTACCTGGACTGGATCACTCAGGCCGAGGACATCGACCCTGAGAATGACGAGGAGGGGGACGAGGAGTGGGGAAAACGCATCCGTGAGTCCTCCTACCTCACCACCCCCTTCACATCTCATTCCCCTCTGTTCTCCTACCTCACCCCTCTTCACATCTCATTCCCCTCTGTTCTCCTACCTCACCACCCCCTTCACATCTCATTCCCCTCTGTTCTCCTACCTCACCACCCCCTTCACATCTCATTCCCCTCTGTTCTACTACCTCACCACCTCCTTCACATCTCATTCCCCTCTGTTCTCCTACCTCACCACCTCCTTCACATCTCATTCCCCTCTGTTCTCCTACCTCACCACCCCCTTCACATCTCATTCCCCTCTGTTCTCCTACCTCACCCCCCCTTCACATCTCATTCCCCTCTGTTCTCCTACCTCACCACCCCCTTCACATCTCATTCCCCTCTGTTCTCCTACCTCACCACCCCCTTCACATCTCATTCCCCTCTGTTCTCCTACCTCACCACCTCTTTCACATCTCATTCCCCTCTGTTCTCCTACCTCACCCCCCCTTCACATCTCATTCCCCTCTGTTCTCCTACCTCACCACCCCCTTTACATCTCATTCCCCTCTGTTCTCCTACCTCACCACCCCCTTCACATCTCATTCCCCTCTGTTCTCCTACCTCACATCTCATTCCCCTCTGTTCTCCTACCTCACCACCCCCTTCACATCTCATTCCCCTCTGTTCTCCTACCTCACCACCCCCTTCACATCTCATTCCCCTCTGTTCTCCTACCTCACCACCTCCTTCACATCTCATTCCCCTCTGTTCTCCTACCTCACCACCCCCTTCACATCTCATTCCCCTCTGTTCTCCTACCTCACCACCCCCTTCACATCTCATTCCCCTCTGTTCTCCTACCTCACCACCTCCTTCACATCTCATTCCCCTCTGTTCTCCTACCTCACCACCCCCTTCACATCTCATTCCCCTCTGTTCTCCTACCTCACCACCTCCTTCACATCTCATTCCCCTCTGTTCTCCTACCTCTCCACCCCCTTCACATCTCATTCCCATCTGTTCTCCTACCTCACCACCCCCTTCACATCTCATTCCCTCTGTTCTCCTACCTCACCACCCCCTTCACATCTCATTCCCCTCTGTTCTCCTACCTCACCACCTCCTTCACATCTCATTCCCCTCTGTTCTCCTACCTCACCACCCCCTTTACATCTCATTCCCCTCTGTTCTCCTACCTCACCACCCCCTTCACATCTCATTCCCCTCTGTTCTCCTACCTCACCACCTCCTTCACATCTCATTCCCCTCTGTTCTCCTACCTCACCACCTCCTTCACATCTCATTCCCCTCTGTTCTCCTACCTCACCACCTCCTTCACATCTCATTCCCCTCTGTTCTCCTACCTCACCACCTCCTTCACATCTCATTCCCCTCTGTTCTCCTACCTCACCACCTCCTTTACATCTCATTCCCCTCTGTTCTCCTACCTCACCACCCCCTTCACATCTCATTCCCCTCTGTTCTCCTACCTCACCACCTCCTTCACATCTCATTCCCCTCTGTTCTCCTACCTCACCACCTCCTTCACATCTCATTCCCCTCTGTTCTCCTACCTCACCACCCCCTTCACATCTCATTCCCCTCTGTTCTCCTACCTCACCACCTCCTTCACATCTCATTCCCCTCTGTTCTCCTACCTCACCACCCCCTTCACATCTCATTCCCCTCTGTACTACTTAGGTTTAGATGTTATTAGGATCCCTATTAGTCAACGCCAATGGCGACAGCTAGTCTTACTGGGGTCCGACACATAAAGGAGAAGACATACCAAATGAAATACATTACAACTGACATACATTTAAAAGATTAACATGTATTGTGTGTGTTCGTCTATCACTTCCACATACATGTCAGTACATACACACAACACGTGGGGGAGAGGCGTGAGGTGTTGCTTTCTTTGTTTTTTGAAACCAGGTTTTCTGTTCACTTGCGCTATATAAGATGGAAGGGAGTTCCATTCAATCATGGCTCTGTATAATACTGTATGTTTCCTTTAATTTGTTCTGGACCTGGGGACTGGGAAAGACCCATGGTGGCATGTCTGGTAGGATAAGTGTGTGTGTTAGTGCTGTGTGTAAGTTCACTACAGCAATTTGGAATTTCCAAAACATTCGTGTTTCTTATAAAAACAACAAGTGATGCAGGACTTGCTTTATGGAGTGTGGTGTCAAAAAAGCCGAGCATCTCTTTCTCACCGGACAGACCTCTCCCCATCTCTTTATTACAGACAGACCTCTCCCCATCTCTTTCTCACCGGACAGACCTCTCCCCATCTCTTTCTCACCAGACAGACCTCTCCCCATCTCTTTATTACGGACAGACCTCTCCCCATCTCTTTCTCACCAGACAGACCTCTCCCCATCTCTTTATTACAGACAGACCTCTCCCCATCTCTTTATTACAGACAGACCTCTCCCCATCTCTTTATTACAGACAGACCTCTGCCCATCTCTTTATTACAGACAGACCTCTCCCCATCTCTTTATTACAGACAGACCTCTCCCCATCTCTTTATTACAGACAGACCTCTCCCCATCTCTTTATTACGGACAGACCTCTCCCCATCTCTTTATTACAGACAGACTCCTCCCCATCTCTTTATTACAGACAGACCTCTCCCCATCTCTTTATTACGGACAGACCTCTCCCCATCTCTTTATTACAGACAGACCTCTCCCCATCTCTTTCTCACCAGACAGATCTCTCCCCATCTCTTTATTACGGACAGACCTCTCCCCATCTCTTTATTACAGACAGACCTCTCCCCATCTCTTTATTACAGACAGACCTCTCCCCATCTCTTTATTACAGACAGACCTCTCCCCATCTCTTTATTACAGACAGACCTCTCCCCATCTCTTTATTACGGACAGACCTCTCCCCTTCTCTTTATTACAGACAGACCTCTCCCCTTCTCTTTATTACAGACAGACCTCTCCCCATCTCTTTATTACGGACAGACCTCTCCCCATCTCTTTATTACAGACAGACCTCTCCCCATCTCTTTATTACAGACAGACCTCTCCCCATCTCTTTATTACGGACAGACCTCTCCCCATCTCTTTATTACAGACAGACCTCTCCCCTTCTCTTTATTACAGACAGACCTCTCCCCATCTCTTTATTACGGACAGACCTCTCCCCATCTCTTTATTACAGACAGACCTCTCCCCATCTCTTTCTCACCAGACAGATCTCTCCCCATCTCTTTATTACGGACAGACCTCTCCCCATCTCTTTATTACAGACAGACCTCTCCCCATCTCTTTATTACAGACAGACCTCTCCCCATCTCTTTATTACAGACAGACCTCTCCCCATCTCTTTCTCACCAGACAGATCTCTCCCCATCTCTTTATTACGGACAGACCTCTCCCCATCTCTTTATTACAGACAGACCTCTCCCCATCTCTTTCTCACCAGACAGATCTCTCCCCATCTCTTTATTACGGACAGACCTCTCCCCATCTCTTTATTACAGACAGACCTCTCCCCATCTCTTTATTACAGACAGACCTCTCCCCATCTCTTTATTACAGACAGACCTCTCCCCATCTCTTTCTCACCAGACAGACCTCTCCCCTTCTCTTTATTACAGACAGACCTCTCCCCATCTCTTTATTACAGACAGACCTCTCCCCATCTCTTTATTACAGACAGACCTCTCCCCATCTCTTTATTACGGACAGACCTCTCCCCATCTCTTTATTACAGACAGACCTCTCCCCATCTCTTTATTACAGACAGACCTCTCCCCATCTCTTTATTACAGACAGACCTCTCCCCATCTCTTTCTCACCAGACAGACCTCTCCCCATCTCTTTATTACGGACAGACCTCTCCCCATCTCTTTATTACAGACAGACCTCTCCCCATCTCTTTATTACAGACAGACCTCTCCCCATCTCTTTATTACAGACAGACCTCTCCCCATCTCTTTATTACGGACAGACCTCTCCCCATCTCTTTATTACAGACAGACCTCTCCCCATCTCTTTATTACAGACAGACCTCTCCCCATCTCTTTATTACAGACAGACTCCTCCCCATCTCTTTATTACCAGACAGACCTCTCCCCATCTCTTTATTACAGACAGACCTCTCCCCATCTCTTTATCACAGACAGACCTCTCCCCATCTCTTTCTCACCAGACAGACCTCTCCCCATCTCTTTATTACAGACAGACCTCTCCCCATCTCTTTATTACAGACAGACCTCTCCCCATCTCTTTATCACAGACAGACCACTCCCCATCTCTTTATTACAGACAGACCTCTCCCCATCTCTTTATTACAGACAGACCTCTCCCCATCTCTTTATTACAGACAGACCTCTCCCCATCTCTTTATTACAGACAGACCTCTCCCCATCTCTTTATTACGGACAGACCTCTCCCCATCTCTTTATTACGGACAGACCTCTCCCCATCTCTTTATTACGGACAGACCTCTGCCCATCTCTTTATTACAGACAGACCTCTGCCCATCTCTTTATTACAGACAGACCTCTCCCCATCTCTTTATTACAGACAGACCTCTCCCCATCTCTTTATTACGGACAGACCTCTCCCCATCTCTTTATTACGGACAGACCTCTGCCCATCTCTTTATTACAGACAGACCTCTCCCCATCTCTTTATTACAGACAGACCTCTCCCCATCTCTTTCTCACCAGACAGATCTCTCCCCATCTCTTTATTACGGACAGACCTCTCCCCATCTCTTTATTACAGACAGACCTCTCCCCATCTCTTTATTACAGACAGACCTCTCCCCATCTCTTTATTACAGACAGACCTCTCCCCATCTCTTTCTCACCAGACAGACCTCTCCCCTTCTCTTTATTACAGACAGACCTCTCCCCATCTCTTTATTACAGACAGACCTCTCCCCATCTCTTTATTACAGACAGACCTCTCCCCATCTCTTTATTACGGACAGACCTCTCCCCATCTCTTTATTACAGACAGACCTCTCCCCATCTCTTTATTACAGACAGACCTCTCCCCATCTCTTTATTACAGACAGACCTCTCCCCATCTCTTTCTCACCAGACAGACCTCTCCCCATCTCTTTATTACGGACAGACCTCTCCCCATCTCTTTATTACAGACAGACCTCTCCCCATCTCTTTATTACAGACAGACCTCTCCCCATCTCTTTATTACAGACAGACCTCTCCCCATCTCTTTATTACGGACAGACCTCTCCCCATCTCTTTATTACAGACAGACCTCTCCCCATCTCTTTATTACAGACAGACCTCTCCCCATCTCTTTATTACAGACAGACTCCTCCCCATCTCTTTATTACCAGACAGACCTCTCCCCATCTCTTTATTACAGACAGACCTCTCCCCATCTCTTTATCACAGACAGACCTCTCCCCATCTCTTTCTCACCAGACAGACCTCTCCCCATCTCTTTATTACAGACAGACCTCTCCCCATCTCTTTATTACAGACAGACCTCTCCCCATCTCTTTATCACAGACAGACCACTCCCCATCTCTTTATTACAGACAGACCTCTCCCCATCTCTTTATTACAGACAGACCTCTCCCCATCTCTTTATTACAGACAGACCTCTCCCCATCTCTTTATTACAGACAGACCTCTCCCCATCTCTTTATTACGGACAGACCTCTCCCCATCTCTTTATTACGGACAGACCTCTCCCCATCTCTTTATTACGGACAGACCTCTGCCCATCTCTTTATTACAGACAGACCTCTGCCCATCTCTTTATTACAGACAGACCTCTCCCCATCTCTTTATTACAGACAGACCTCTCCCCATCTCTTTATTACGGACAGACCTCTCCCCATCTCTTTATTACGGACAGACCTCTGCCCATCTCTTTATTACAGACAGACCTCTCCCCATCTCTTTATTACAGACAGACCTCTCCCCATCTCTTTATTACTGACAGACCTCTCCCCATCTCTTTATTACAGACAGACCTCTCCCCATCTCTTTATTACAGACAGACCTCTCCCCATCTCTTTATTACGGACAGACCTCTCCCCATCTTTACAACCATTCAATCTACATGTTTTGATCCTGACAGTTTACAATCTATGGTCAAACCAAGTAATTGAATCTCCTCAACTTGTTCATTACCAGATTCAGCTGAGGTCTAGAACTCAGGAAATGATTTGTACCAAATACAATGCTCTTAGATTTAGAGACGTTCAGGACCAGTTCTTTACTGGCCACTAGGGCTGACCCCATTTAGTAGACTGGTCTATTGTTTGGTCGATAGGCTGTTGGTCGACCGAGATTTCTTTAGTCGAGCAGTCAAAATGCTCTTATTGTTTCATGGTGCACAAGACACCTGTCTGATTCTCAGTGGTCTAATCCATTGCGGAGGCCACGAGGATGGTACTTCACACTAAGATGTGATACTGAAACTGTTTATGACTATATTATGTCTGGATACAGTTACTGTCCACAGTTCTGAAACTTCATGTTCAGTGCGCGGTAGAATGTCGCCTTTCCCTATGCATAATAGCAACGTTAAGCAGCATGTTGGGATTGGCGAACAATGTGGCAGAGCAGCAGCAGCAGAGACGAAGAAACAGCTCTGGCCTTAGCCTACAGGAAACCCCGTCTTAATTAGGTCTATAATCAACAGCCTAACTGTTAAATGGACCTGTCTTTATAAATCATCCATATCTACAGAAATAACACAGATCCTGCTACTGTTTGAGTGTTTGTTTAATAGCCTGCTGATTCTGTGAGCACCAAGCCTCATGCAATGGGAAAATGTTGGATAAAGCAATTTCACAGATTCAGCTGCTTTTAATATTTGCTATGTTGTAATAAAGCCTTAAAAAATTGTTACAACAGACTGGTATTACTTTTAATGTATTTAGTGTTGTTTACACTGTTCCAAACAGGCAGAAACATGATGTAATCTAACAGCACCTGTTTGTCACAGATAATATGCACGCAGCTCTCGCTCCTATACATTCATTCTTTGAAATGCAATTAAGCATTTTAGTTGTTTTATTTTATTTTTAATTTACCCCATTTTCTCCCCAATGTCGTGGTGTCCAATTGTTAGTAGTTACTATCTTGTCTCATCGCTACAACTCCGTACGGCTCGGGAGAGACGAAGGTCGAAAGGTCCTCCGATACACAACCCAACCAAGCCGCACTGCTTCTTAACAAAGAGCGCATCCAACCCGGAAGCCAGCCGCACCAATGTGTCGGAGGAAACACCGTGCACCTGGCGACCTGGTTAGCGTGCACTGCGCCCGGCCCGCCACAGGAGTCACTAGAGCGCTATGAGACAAGGATATCCCTACCGACCAAACCCTCCCTAACCCTGACGATGCCAATTGTGTGTCGCCCCACGGACCTCCCGGTCGCGGCCGGCTACGACAGAGCTTATTAAATAAATATCTCTAAATCCAACATTTGGCAGAGGTTGAAAAGCCATATCACATAAAAAAATTCAACAGGTTATGGTCAATAACATCAAAGGCTGCACTGAAATCTAACAGTACAGCTCGAACAACCTTCTTATCTGTTCAACCAATCATCAGTCATTTGTGTCAGTGCAGTGCATGTTGAGTGCTCTTCTCTAAAAGCATACTGAAAGTCATGCTGGAAGGCTACTCTACCCTGTTACCAGCACCTGGCCAGCAGTGTGGTTCAGAGACAGAGACAAAGGTCTAGGTTTTAAACAGGTTTTAAATAAATCTGTTTTTGGAATGCAATAATGGGTGTTTGTTCCCTGGTGGTTCTACCACCTGTCCCTGTGATGTTATGACACTGGAGCATATTGCTATTGATCCCAGGACTTCCTGAGAAATTGTTATCATTCTGGGTAAACCAAATGAAAGTGAATGTCATGTCTGCTGCTTCAGCCGTAACACACACACACACACCACACACACACACACACACACACACACACACACACACACACACACACACACACACACACACACACACACACACACACACACACACACACACACACACACACACACACACACACACACACACACACACACACACACAGGAATGATGATGATATGACTTCAATGGAAGAAAGAGACATTAATCCAAATCCTCTTTATGTAAGCGTGTGCAGCATGATGCATGACGACACAGCGCTTCCTGTTGGGATGAGACATTTGCTATTGTAGGTACTCTATTTATACAGAAGTATGTGGACACCCCTTCAAATTTGTGGATCTGGCTATTTCAGCCACACGTGTTGCTGACAGGTGTATAAAATTGAGCACAAAATTCAATCTCCATAGACAAACATTGGCAGTAGAATGACCTTACTGAAGAGCTCAGTGACTTTCAACATGGCACCTTCATAGGATGCCACCTTTCCTACAAGTCAGTTCGTCAAATTGCTGCCCTGCTTGAGCTGCCCTGGTCAACTGTAAGTGCTGTTATTGTGAAGTGGAAATGTCTAGGAGCAACGACGGCTCAGCTGCGAAGTGATAGGCCACACACGCTCACAGAACGGGACCGCCGAGTGCTGAAGCTCGCAGTGTGTATAAATCATCTGTCCTCGGTTGCAACACTCAATACCGAGTCCCAAACTGCCTCTGGAAGCAACGTCAGCACAATAACTGTTTGTCGGGAGCTTCATGAAATGGGTTTCCATGGCCGAGCAGCCACACACAAGCCTAAGATCACCATGCGCAATACCAATGCTCGAGTGGTGTAAAGTTCGCCTCCATTTGACTCCGGAGCAGTGGAAACATGTTCTCTGAAGTGAGGAATCACGCTTCACCATCTGGATTTGGCGGATACCAGGACAACACTACCTGCCCCAATGCATAGTGCCAACTGTAAAGTTTGGTGGAGGAGGAATAATGGTCCTGGGCTGTTTTTCATGTTTCGGGCTATGCCCCTTAGTTCCAGTGAAGGGAAATCTTAACGCTACATCTTACAATGACATTCTAGAAGATTCTGTGCTTCCAACTTTATGGGAACATTTTGGGGATGGCCCTTTCCTGTTTCAGCATGTCAATGCCCCCGTGCACAAAGCGAGATCCAATCAGAAATGGTTTGTCGAGATCGGTGTGGAAGAACTTGACTGGCCTGCACAGAGCCCTGACCTCAACTCCATTGAACACCTTTGGGAGGAATTGGAACACCGACTGCAAGCCAGTCCTAATTGCCCAACATCAGTGCCCGACCTCACTAACGCTCTTGTGGCTGAACGGAAGCAAGTCCCCGCAGCAATGTTCCAGCATCTAGTGGAAAGCCTTCGCAGAAGAGTTGAGGCTGTTACAGCAGCAAAGGTGGGACCAACTCCATATTAATGCCCATCATAGTGTATGTCGACTGACTGACTGACAGACTGTGTGTGCTTGCATGGATGCACGTTTTAGTGTGCAGAGAGAGAGATATTGGCTGTATTATCCTTCTCATCTGGGCAATTTTTAGTCGACATAATAGGCACATCAGTGATGCTATTGTTCTATTTTTGTCTCCCCCGTCATTAACTGTAAAGCCTGGGAGATCTAGAGAGTTAGTCTAATGCATGCCGGTAGGTTTGAGTGCCTCATCTACGGTATGAGCAGTACTCTCACTATTGGGCTCTACAATACAAAATATGTATTGATGTGCTGTTTCTCATTGAGTTTGTATGGGACATTAGTTGAGCTGGTTGCTACTGTAAACAAACACAGTAAGTACTATGGCAGTGTCTTATCATGATCAGGATAACCCAAACAAAGTCCATCCTCAATAATGGAAGGTTTCATTTCAGATAGTGTATTTATACATGTTCAGTAGCAGTGTTGCAAATGCTGTGGCTTACAGCCAGTGAAAGTAATGTGAATGGGGGTTCTTGGCAAACATGACTCAGTGGTAGAATCCCTTGAGGCCTTGAGGTGTCTGTGTGAGTCTGTTTAAAAAGAGATGATTGTGCCTCCCGAGTGGCGCAGTTGTCTAAGACACTGCATCGCAGATTTAGCCGTGCCAGTAGAGATTCTGGTTTTGAGTCCAGGCTCTGTTGCAGCCGGACGTGACCGGGAGACCCATGGGGCGGTGCACAATTGGCCCAGCATCGTCCGGGTTAGGGGAAGGGTTTATCCCATCACTCACTAGCGACTCCTGTGGCGGGCCGGGAGCAGTGCATGCTGACACGGTAGCCAGGTGTACGGTGTGTTTCCTCTGACACATTGGTGCGGCTGGCTTCTGTGTTATGTGGGCATTGTGTTAAGAAGCTGTGTGACTGGGTTGGGTTGTCTTTCGGAGGACGCACAGCTCTCTACCTTCGCCTCTCCTGAGTTCCATACGAGAGTTGCAGCGATGAGACAACACCCCCCCTCCCCCTCTCCCACTGCTCTGCCTGGCACTGCCGCAGCCCTAGCTCTATCCATCTACCCACTGGTTTTAGGTCACCACAGAAAGCTTTCTTAGTGCATATCTGTGTAGAGTATAATCTGTCACTGTTGTTAGACTATTAGACCCCTCTATGTCAGTTGTCTGTGTGGTGTCTAGGTACCATACTTTACCAACTCTCTTTCCTTAATGTACATGTTTTGTTCTGCGTAGAGTTCAACTCTGTGTGGCCCACTAGCTGCTACTAATAGATGTCCTTCTTCTTCTCTCCTCTGCTCTACAACTGCTTCTTCTTCTCTCCTTCTTTCATGCCTTCCAGTTATTGGCTTCTCTTCTCTTTTGTCTCTTATGTTTTGTTTAGTGCTTCTCTAGCCTCTTCCTAACTGCTTATATAGTAGTAGATATCTGTTCTCGCTTGTTCTCTACTGACTCACTGCTCCCTCTGCTGTCTAAATGCATGTACTGCATGCCTTTAAAACACCAAGGCGTGACACTGGCTGACCTAACGGAGAAGAAGAAAGGGAAGTTTGGCTGGTTCAGCCAGTCCACAGAGACACAGGGTAAATTGGGTTGTGTGTGTGTGTGTGTGTGTGTGTGTGTTTTGCCCTCCCTCCGTTGCTTGCTTGTGCTTTGCTACTAGTTTGATGTGTTCTTGTCCAATTGTTGTGTTCAATCCTCTCTACAACTACTCTTCATTTCACTCAATCAGCCTCTTCATTAGATCTGTGTCCTCATGTCCTGACTCTTTGGTAAAGTAGGACAAGATTTGTGAATCAAACATCAGTATTTTGAGACACAACCAGCAGGTTTAAGGCTTCTAGAGGTTACGAGATGTGATGTGCATGTTGTTCTGTAACCTAGAATTCTCCGGAACTGGACCATAAGTGAATAAGGGAAATATTGTCTGCAAATGTGAACACATTGATATGTTGACTATGGAAAGGGAATGCATATTTGTAAACAATCAAAATAGATAGATTGCCTTGTAGACATGCATTGTGGGGTCATTTTGAGTCATTCATTGTCATTTCTTTTATTTAGTTCATTTTTATAAGCCTTGGTTTTGTTTTACTCCATTCCTGTGCACTGTGATTTGGATTTTTCCTTGAGATATTTTGTGGAGTATTTTTGACCTTGTACTTACTTATTCATAAGGTTTGTACAGCATCTGCACAGATCCACTACTAGCATAATGTTTCTAACCCTATCAGAAACCACACTATTGTTATATCCCCTTCACATAGTAAACAGCATGAATGATCTCTGCAGCTGCTGCAAACAGCCCTCTGTATTCTGACTGCCAATGATGGTCCCCAAAGAGCCCTATTATACTGAATGCTGAGGATATGAAATCATGCCATCTTTACTAGATTTAAACTTCCCAGAACACTCAAGCATAAGTAGGATTGGGTTGGCTACTTTTTAAATGTAATCTGTTACAGTTACCTGTCCAAAATTGTAATCAGTAATGTAACTTTTGGATTACCCGAACTCAGTAACGTAATCTGATGGTTACTTTTGGATTTCTTTCCCCTTAAAAGGAATTAGAGAGAGACAAAAAGGATCCATCAAACGTATTTGACGTGTCATCCTAGTGTTCTCTGACTTGTGGTCAAACTTTTTTCAATGCTGAATTGAATGTCATTGAGAAAACAGAAAGGTGTCATAATGTATTTTTTCACAAACATCCTTTCTGAATTTAAATGCAATCCAAGAAGTAATCATCTAGTTTTTCAAAAGTATCTGTAATCTGATTACAATGTTTTTGCTGGTACTGTAACGGATTACAGTTACAGCCTTTTATAAATCAGATTACATGTAATCAGTTACTCCTCAAACCTGATCATAAGGGTTCTTTAGGTTGGAAAGTCAGAGCCATAGTTCGACTGGATCTCACCTTACTTCCTGTGTTTGTGTGATGTCACAGCAAGCAAGCCCGCCAGCGAGACAGAGTCTGTGAACACTGACAACCCCAACGGAGAGGACGATAAGGCTAACTGCTGTGGACCACTCTGGTGAGTCTGTCTGTCTGTCAATGTGCAAGGTTTCTTTCTACCTGAATAGACTTAAAAAGCTTCTGTAATACGTCATTCATGCAAATGGATATTAACAATATGATTCTTCATTTCTTCAGTCAGAAAATTATAAAATCAAAGTACAGGTCAGTCCTCTGTCAGTACTATGTGTCATTAGTTTTTTTTGCATGGCCCTGATGCACATTGTGGAAATTCATCGTCACTCGCTTGTGTTTTTCCCACACACACTCTGTCCATCCTGATCAGTCACTGCACTCCTGCTGATGTCCTCTTCATCATCATCCACATCTTCATCATCCTCACCGTGTCTGCATTTTGTTTAGTCTGTGACCCTGACATTGTTTGAGATCTTCTGTTTAACATGCATGATTTCATTCCAGTTCACAATTAACCCGTTCATTAAGTCCTGTGATGATCAACCAGTATGTAACACAACTTCCTGATTCGAGTCAGATTGTGACATCATTTCCTCTCTCTTGAAGTCGGCGATGGCGTCGCTGGAACCGGTTCTGCCGCAGGAAGTGTCGTGTTGCCGTGAAGTCAGTGTCTTTCTATTGGCTGGTGATCATCCTGGTGTTTCTCAACACGCTCACCATCTCGTCAGAGCACTACAACCAGCCTGACTGGCTCACGGAAGTACAGGGTGGGTAGAGGGTCAAAATGTTATTTCCCAATCACATAGTTTTAGCATAATGTGTACTTTACAGTGTCCTCAGAAACCCACAGGATACTTTACATTTAACATTTAAGTCATTTAGCAGACGCTCTTATCCAGAGCGACTTACAAATTGGTGAATTCACCTTCTGACATCCAGTGGAACAGCCACTTTACAATAGTGCATCTAAATCATTTAAGGGGGGGGTGAGAAGGATTACTTATCCTATCCTAGGTATTCCTAGGTATATACTTCCTATGTTATCCTACAATCTACAATGCCATTGTACTACAGTAGTGCCCTTGATAATCAGACAATACCTATGACTTACCCAGCTACTGTATCTGCTGAAGACAGTAACCCTTCCTACCAGATCCCCATAGCAGTGATCTTTATAACTGGAAAATGTTGTACTGTAATGTCTACATGCTGATGTCCGCTGCTCTCCAGATGTGGCAAACAAGGTTCTGCTGGCTCTGTTTACGTGTGAGATGCTGGTGAAGATGTATAGTCTGGGCCTGCAGGCCTACTTCGTGTCTCTGTTCAACCGCTTCGACTGCTTCGTGGTGTGTGGCGGCATCGTGGAGACCATCCTGGTGGAGCTGGCCATCATGTCTCCCCTGGGCATCTCTGTGTTCCGTTGTGTTCGCCTGCTACGCATCTTCAAGGTCACACGGTGAGACTGGGAGACTTCAGGAGAGGCTGGACATAGACTGGCGTGGTGGAGGTGTAGTTTTGGCAAAATGTTTACCTCTGTGATACATTCACGTCACATCTCTTTCTTTGCTCACTGGTTTTGATGTATCATATACTGTTGGAACAATGTTTATCAGTCTCTCGGTATGTGTGCTTGCATGCTTGCGTATGGGTTGTTTGTGCATTCATCTTGACCGTCTCTTTCTCTCTCTGCCCTGTAGCCACTGGGCATCTCTCAGTAACCTGGTGGCATCGCTGCTCAACTCAATGAAGTCCATCGCCTCCCTCCTGCTCCTGCTCTTCCTCTTCATCATCATCTTCTCTCTGTTGGGCATGCAGCTCTTCGGCGGCAAGTTCAACTTCGACGAGACGATAACTAAGAGGAGCACCTTCGACAACTTCCCCCAGGCACTACTCACAGTGTTTCAGGTAGGACGACTCTACCTGTTCCTGGCTTCTCTCACAATGATTATTGACATAATCAAAATGGGATGACGTTATAATGGCGTTGTAATAATGTTGTGATATGACGTTGTGATAACATTGTGATATGACGTTGTGGTAACATTGTGATATGACGTTGTGATGACATTGTGATGACTTGTAATAATGTAATAGTAATATTGTAATAATGTCGTGATGGCGTTGTACTAAAGTTGGGATGACGTTGTGTTACACTGTGTCGTGTGACTCAGATCCTGACAGGCGAGGATTGGAACGCTGTGATGTATGACGGCATCATGGCATACGGTGGACCCTTCTCCTCAGGCATGGTCGTCTGCATCTACTTCATCATCCTCTTTGTCTGTGGAAACTGTATCCTGTTTTTAAAACATGTAGAACACATGGCTTCAGCTGCCCCTAGTCATATACAGTGCCTTGCGAAAGTATTCGGCCCCCTTGAACTTTGCGACCTTTTGCCACATTTCAGGCTTCAAACATAAAGATATAAAACTGTATTTTTTTGTGAAGAATCAAAAACAAGTGGGACACAATCATGAAGTGGAACGACATTTATTGGATATTTCAAACTTTTTTAACAAATCAAAAACTGAAAACTTGGGCGTGCAAAATTATTCAGCCCCCTTAAGTTAATACTTTGTAGCGCCACCTTTTGCTGCGATTACAGCTGTAAGTCGCTTGGGGTATGTCTCTATCAGTTTTGCACATCGAGAGACTGAAATTTTTTCCCATTCCTCCTTGCAAAACAGCTCGAGCTCAGTGAGGTTGGATGGAGAGCATTTGTGAACAGCAGTTTTCAGTTCTTTCCACAGATTCTCGATTGGATTCAGGTCTGGACTTTGACTTGGCCATTCTAACACCTGGATATGTTTATTTTTGAACCATTCCATTGTAGATTTTGCTTTGTGTTTTGGATCATTGTCTTGTTGGAAGACAAATCTCCGTCCCAGTCTCAGGTCTTTTGCAGACTCCATCAGGTTTTCTTCCAGAATGGTCCTGTATTTGGCTCCATCCATCTTCCCATCAATTTTAACCATCTTCCCTGTCCCTGCTGAAGAAAAGCAGGCCCAAACCATGATGCTGCCACCACCGTGTTTGACAGTGGGTATGGTGTGTTCATGGTGATGAGCTGTGGTGCTTTTACACCAAACATAACGTTTTGCATTGTTGCCAAAAAGTTCAATTTTGGTTTCATCTGACCAGAGCACCTTCTTCCACATGTTTGGTGTGTCTCCCAGGTGACTTGTGGCAAACTTTAAACAACACTTTTTATGGATATCTTTAAGAAATGGCTTTCTTCTTGCCACTCTTCCATAAAGGCCAGATTTGTGCAATATACGACTGATTGTTGTCCTATGGACAGAGTCTCCCACCTCAGCTGTAGATCTCTGCAGTTCATCCAGAGTGATCATGGGCCTCTTGGCTGCATCTCTGATCAGTCTTCTCCTTGTATGAGCTGAAAGTTTAGAGGGACGGCCAGGTCTTGGTAGATTTGCAGTGGTCTGATACTCCTTCCATTTCAATATTATCGCTTGCACTGTGCTCCTTGGGATGTTTAAAGCTTGGGAAATCTTTTTGTATCCAGATCCGGCTTTAAACTTCTTCACAACAGTATCTCGGACCTGCCTGGTGTGTTCCTTGTTCTTCATGATGCTCTCTGCGCTTTTAACGGACCTCTGAGACTATCACAGTGCAGGTGCATTTATACGGAGACTTGATTACACACAGGTGGATTGTATTTATCATCATTAGTCATTTAGGTCTACATTGGATCATTCAGAGATCCTCACTGAACTTCTGGAGAGAGTTTGCTGCACTGAAAGTAAAGGGGCTGAATAATTTTGCACGCCCAATTTTTCAGTTTTGGATTTGTTAAAAAAGTTTGAAATATCCAATAAATGTCGTTCCACTTCATGATTGTGTCCTACTTGTTGTTGATTCTTCACAAAAAAATACAGTTTTATATCTTTATGTTTGAAGCCTGAAATGTGGCAAAAGGTCGCAAAGTTCAAGGGGGCCGAATACTTTCGCAAGGCACTGTAGCATTTAGATCCGTATTATCCACTGGTTCAAGAGAGATGCAATACTTGCCGGCTTTTGTTCCACCCCAGCACTAACCCATTTGACTCAGCTCGTCATAAGTAACTTTTGATGAATAGTTTCTTTGTTTGTTGAATCAAATATGTTAGTTCTGAGCTGGAACAATAGCCGGTACACATTGCTAGCCCACAGGATCAGGAGTGAAGAACAGTGCATTACACTCAAACGTTAGGTCAATGTTGTATCTCCGTTGCCCTTAAGTCCAGTATGCAATCAGACATCCTGCTGAACGTCTTCTTGGCCATCGCCGTTGACAACCTGGCAGATGCAGAGAGCCTGAACTCAGCCCAAAAAGAGGAAGAGGAGGAGAAGGAGAGGAAGAAGAGTGCCAGGTAATGTCAGCACTGTCTTACTGAAAGAGAGGATGGTCTGTGTTTTTCTGTTGTTCCTCCTGACCCGTCGGGATGTTGTCTTGTGTTTGGGCTCTTTTTTCTCCAGAGATGACACTGATAAGATGGAGGAGTTGAAACCTGAGGACCAGGATGGGGATCTCAAGGTAATCAGAGTAGCTTTTAGATTGGGGTTTTAGAAAGTCAGAGAAGAGCAATCCATAACCACACAGAGGCGCCATTAGACAAAAGATTTTGTAATGGTGGCCCACATAGAATGATACATTCTAAATAAATACATTTTAAATAATTATAGGCCAATCTCAAAGCCGTCACCCCTGGTGAAAATACTTGAAACCCTTGTGAGTGAACAGCTCTCTATTTTACTCTATTTTATCAATGCACCAATCGGGCTTCAGGGAGAAGCATAGAACAATTACAGCAGCCATGACGGTATTAAATGATATCTCTGAAGCCCTTGACAAAAAACAGCACTGTGTCTCACTTTTTATTGATCTCTCTAAGGCAGTTGATCATTCTATACTAAGGCAGATGTTGTCGAGTGTAGGTCTTTCAGAGCATGCAGTTGCATGGTTTGCTAACTATCTGTCTGATAGAACTCAGTGCTCTCAATTTGAAGGGCTTATGTCTGTTAAATTGTGTGTCTTTAATGGTGTGCCACAAGGCTCTGTACTTGGTCCTCTCTTATTCACTATTTATATAAATAAAGACAAAAATGTCCAAAATGCACAACTTCATTTTTATGCTGATGATACTGTTATTTACTGTTGTGCCTCATCTCTTACAAAAGCTTTCCAGAACTTGCAAACTGATTTTTACACTGTTCAACATACCTTGTGTCAATTGAAGCTTATCCTCAATACTGACAAAACTAAACTAATAGTGTTTTCTAAAGCAAGAAATAGACCTCTGAACCTTTCACCTATTACTACCTGCCAGGGCAAGGAGATTGAGGCTGTAACCTCATATAAATATCTTGGAATTTTAATTGATGACGGCCTCTCTTTAAAATTGCACTTACAATAAACTTACAATAAAATTGAAGCTGAAATTGGGATTTTATTTTAGGAATAAGGCCTGTTTTTCTTTTGAAGCCAGAAGGAGGCTAGTATCAGCTACATTTATGCCCTTACTATAGACTGGAGATATTTTATATATGAATGCATCCGCTCAGTGTTTAAGATCAATTGACGCCCTTTACCATGGCACTTTGAGATTTATTTTAAACTACAAAACCCTTACGCACCACTGCACTTTGTATACCAGTGTTGGCTGGCCTTCTCTAGTCACTCGTAGGCTCAGTCACTGGTATACTTTTATTTACAAAGCCATTTTGGGGTTACTACCTTTTTATTTGTGCATTTTTATTATTCAGAAATGTGGTGGGTACTCTCTTCGTTCGCAGGACTTTATCCTGCTAACTGTTCCAAATGTCCGAACTGAATTTGGTAAAAGGGCTTTTATGTACTCTGAATTTGGTCAAAGGGCTTTTATGTACTCTGTGCCATCGTCTTGGAAAGACTTTTAAACTTGAAGAACTTGTCCCGATTGGTATTTTTAAATCACTGATGAATGATCTTGAGACTGACTCCCTGACCTGTCAATGTCTTTAATTTGCTGTTTTTGATTTTGTTATACTCTTGTGAATACTATGGTTTTTACTAGATTACTTGGAGTTTTTCATGTTGTTTGTCTGTAATTTTTGTAATGACTTGGTGCTGCTTACCTTGGTCAGGACGCTCTTGAAAAGAGATTTTAAATCTCAATGAGCCCTTCCTGGTTAAATAAAGGTTAAATAAAACAATACAATAAAATTATACAGTGAGTTAATACCATATGGCATTCATAAAAGTACAGATACACTGCTGATATGTCATTTGTGTCTTGATGAATGTAGGTTCCACTGGAGGAGGAAGAGGAGAAGGAGCCGTATCCCACTCCAGACACTCCAGGTAACCTAATCTGTTCTGAGATCAGTGTCCTAGCTTTGTTGCCATAGCTTCCATGGCCTGGAACTGCCTTATCTCTGATCCTGGTTTTCCCCAGTTGGTGATGATGACAATGATGATGATAATCTGCCAGAGGTTCCGGTTGGGCCACGCCCTCAAAGGCTGTCAGACCTCAGCATCAAGGAGAAGACTCCGCCCATCCCTGAGGGCAGTGCTTTCTTCATCTTCAGCCACACTAACCCGTAAGTATAGTGACACCCTTTCTTGGCATTTTTCCTATTTTGTTGCCTTACAACCTGGAATTAAAATTGATTTTTGGGGGGTTTGTATCATTTGATTTACACAACATGCCTACCACTTTGAAGATGCAAAGTATTTTTTATGGTGACACAAAAAAGAAATGCGACAAAAAAACTGAACTTGAGCGTGCATAACTATTCACCCCCCCAAAGTCAATACTTTGTAGAGCCACCTTTTGCAGCAATTACAGCTGCAAGTCTCTTGGGGTATGTCTCTATAAGCTTGGCACATCTAGCCACTAGATTTTTGCCTATTCTTCAAGGCAAAACTGCTACAGCTCCTTCAAGTTGGACGGGTTCGCTGGTGTACAGCAATCTTTAAGTCATACCACAGATTCTCAATTGGATTGAGGTCTTGCCTTTGACTAGGCCTTTCCAATACATTTGAATGTTTCCCCTTAAACCATTCGAGTGTTGCCTTGGCAGTATGCTTAGAGTATGCTTATTGTCCTGCTGGAAGGTGAACCTCCATCCCAGTCTCAAATCTCTAGAAGACTGAAACAGGTTTCCCTCAAGAATTTCCCTGTATTTAGCGGAATCCATCTTTCCTTCAATTCTGACAAGTCTCCCGGTCCCTGCCGATGAAAACATCCCCACACCATGATGCTGCCACCACCATGCTTCACTGTGGGGATAGGGTTCTCGGGGGATTGAGAGGTGCTGGGTTGGCGCCTGAAGGTACCACGTTCATCTGTACAAACAATACTACACAAGTATAAACACCATGGGCCCACGCAGCCGTCATACCGCTCAGGAAGGAGACGTGTTCTGTCTCCTCGAGATGAACGTACTTTGGTGAGAAAAAGTGCAAAACAATCGCAGAACAACAGCAAAGGACCTTGTGAAGATGCTGGAGGAAACAAGTACAAACGTATCTATATCCACAGTAAAACAAGTTATATATCGACATAACCTGAAAGGCCGCTCAGCAAGGAAGAAGCCGCTGCTCCAAAATCACCATAAAAAAGCCAGACTACGGTTTGCAACTGCACATGGGGACATAGATCATACTTTTTGGAGAAATGTCCTCTGGTCTGATGAAACAAAAATAGAACTGTTTGGCCATAATGACCATCGTTATGCTTGGAGGAAAAAGGGGGAGGCTTGCAAGCCAAAGTTCACCATCCCAACTGTGAAGCACAGGATGGCAGCATCATGTTGTGGGGGTGCTTTGCTGCAGGAGGGACTGGTGCACTTCACAAAATAGATGGCACATGAGGAAGGAAAAATATGTGGCTATATTGAAGCAACGTCTCAAGACATCAGTCAGGAAGTTAAAGCTTGGTTGCACATGGGTCTTCCAAATGGACAATGACCCCAAGCATACCTCCAGAGTTGTGGCAAAATGGCTTCGGTACAACAAAGTCAAGGTATTGGAGTGGCCATCACAAAGCCCTGACCTCAATCCAATAGAAAATTTGTGGGCAGATCTGAAAAAGCGTGTGCGAGCAAGAAGGCCTACAAACCTGACTCAGTTAAACCAGCTCTGTCAGGAGGAACGGGCCAAAATTCACCCAACTTATTGTGGGAAGCTTGTTGAAGGCTACCCAAAACGTTTGACTCAAGTTAAACAATTTAAGGCAATGCTACCAAATACTAATTGAGTATATGTAAACTTCTGACCCACTGGGAATGTGATGAAAGAAATAAAAGCTGAAATAAATCATTCTCTCTACTATTATTCGGATTCATTCTTAAAATAAAGTGGTGATTCTAACTGACCGAAGACTTGGAATTTTTACTTTGATTAAATGTCAGGAAAATTGTAAAACTGAGTTTAAATGTATTTGGTTAAGGTGTATGTAGACTTCCGACTTCAACTGTATACTGAGATTATGTGACAGATCATGTGACTCTTAGAATGCACACAGGTGGACTTTATGTACAGTAATTAAGTAATTATGTGACTTCTGATGGTAATTGATTGCACCAGATCTTATTTAGGGGCTTCATAGCAAAGGGAAGGATACATACACACCACCACTTTTCAATTCTACATTTATTTACATTTTTTGAAACAAGTTATTGTTTTCATTTCACTTCACCAATTTGGACTATTTTGTGTATGAAATCCAAATAAAAATCCTTTTAAATTACAGGTTGTAATGCAACAAAATAGGAGAAACGCCAAGGGGGATGAATACTTTTGCAAGGCACTGTAGGTCTCAGTACTAGACATATGTTATAATGCACGCACACCCACACACTCAAAAACAATGTGTGATTTCATGGCTTTTTTTCCTCAGGGTCCGGGTGGCCTGCCACAAGCTGATCAACCACCACATCTTCACCAACCTCATCCTGGTCTTCATCATGCTGAGCTCTGTGTCTCTGGCTGCTGAGGACCCCATACGGAACTTCTCTGCACGCAACATCGTATGTTTACTGCAACAGACGTTTCTCTTACAGAAAAATAACATTTGATATCATCAAGATAATCTTTACTTCCATGAAAGTAATTTGACTGTAATTTTACAGTAATGACACTGTCACGATAATGTCTAATAGTGGTATGAAATATCTGTGTTAAAAAGAACTAGAAACCTCAAACCTATACTTCATTGCAGTAGTAATCAATTTAGGACTGTTGATGCTTTCTGAAGTTGTTGATATCATGTCAATGTGTTGATGCCTTGCACTCCTGTTAAACTTTCACATTGCTTTTTGCAGATACTTGGTTATTTTGACTATGCTTTCACGGCAATCTTTACTGTTGAGATCCTATTGAAGGTAAATGCTCTCCCCCTGTGTGTGTGTTCTGTGCTCTAGTGCTTGTGTAGTAACGCTCAGACCTTCTCGTTGCTTTCCAGATCCTAGGCTATGCAGATTATGTCTTCACTAGTATATTTACCTTTGAGATCCTGTTGAAGGTAACCAGGTTTCTATGACAACCATAGTCTTGCTACACTCCCCCGTCTACTGTATGTCGCCTGTTTTTAAATGGCGCCTGTCTTTTTCTGCTTGTCTGTCAGCAACCATCACAGCACCTCTTTTAACCACAAACCAGTTTGGAGCCAAAAGAGGGGGAAATATGTATTTTTGTATTTTTTTGAGTGTAGCATGGATCACTCCAGTAGCATGAATCACTGCCTTGTTATTGTGTCCAGTTTTAACTGCACCCTGTAGAGATGAGGGTTCATTGTAGGTCACCTCTTTGTGAACCTTACCCTGGTCTGTTTGTACTTTAGCCAACAACTCCTTTGTCATTGTCAGTTTGGCTTATGCTAAAGCAACCAGGTTAGGAGATCCTTGACATGATTCCCAGACCCAATTCTCTTCTGCTGTCCAGCTCCCACCTGTGTGATCGCTTCATGTGAAGGCTCACATCTGCATCAATTTCTATCGGTCATACGCTTGTTTTGGTATGATTGTTTTGAGTACTTCCACAGAGTATGCATGAAACCATGACACACATGAATGACTCTGAAGCAATTCGACTCTTTTGAATGCAACCTCCCCCCTCTCTGGTTTTGGAGGCTTTCATACACTTCTGTACCGCTCTACTGATGCAAGTCCCATGTTTTGTGTTTTAAGCCTGGGCTTAAATATGCAAATGACAGAACCAATAGATTACCTGTAGATTCAAGGAATATGTGTTGAGCTTTGTTCTAATCTATAAAGGAAATGAATAGCATATCTCTGAAATAATGTTTTATTTTTTGTTGTGTTTTTTGGTTGCTGTTAAAACCAGTTTTTGTTCTATTGAAATACCCTTCATGGCTTATTGAGCAGAATGTGTAGGAGTTTGAGTAAGATTAGAAGGAACTAGATCTGTATCAGTGTGTGTAGGTGTGTTTGTCTGCACACTCTGAGAAAGAGCGTGCGTGTCAACAGATGTAGAATCTTAGCTTGATCATCCTGTTGCAGGAGAACTTTCCTGAAATGCAGGACATTTAAAACGTGTTGTGTATTAGAGGTTTAAAATGAATCAAACCCCACAAAAATGTCCGTTAATTAGAATCCACATAATAATTCACATTTCCTGTTATTATTTTCCTGCTGTAGCAAACTGTCTCAAATGAAGATCCTACATGTCTAGCTCATCTACAGTTGTAGCTGAACCTGTTGTGTGTCTGGTATGAGATGGTCCTAGTGTATAGGTCAGTATATCTGATGCCGGCCTCCCTGTGCTCTCTAGATGACAGCGTTTGGGGCTTTCCTCCATAAAGGAGCCTTCTGCAGGAACTACTTCAACCTGCTGGACCTACTGGTGGTTGGAGTCTCTCTGGTGTCCTTTGGCATTCAGTACGTAAAAATTAATCAATTGGTCGATTGGTGAATCGATTGGTCGATCCATCAAGCAAGAAATAAGTCAATCATTCAATGAGTCAGCGATGTGGCCATAACTGTCTGTGTTTGGTGTTCAGGTCATCTGCCATCTCTGTGGTGAAGATCTTGCGTGTGTTGAGGGTGTTGCGGCCCCTGAGGGCCATTAACAGAGCCAAGGGCCTCAAGGTGAGACGGGGGGCCAGTGGGCCACAGTGTAACAACTGTTTAACAACACACCCTCAAGATAACTGACTACTGAAGTCGCCTGTTTGTAAATCATCAGGCTAAAGGGTACAGGGTCCAATAAGGTCATTCATCCCTGACCTTTTCTCTCTTGTCTCCTCTGTTTTTGACCCTTGACCCTGCAGCATGTGGTCCAGTGTGTATTTGTGGCCATCAGGACCATTGGCAACATCATGATCGTCACCACGCTGCTACAGTTCATGTTCGCCTGCATAGGAGTGCAGCTATTCAAGGTGCCTACCGCCACTACAGTGTTAACACTCATAAAGTATGGTCTGTAGTCTATGCATGATACAGTAGTTATATGTGTAGTTATGTGTGTGTAATATGTGTGACAGCTGGGCAGCTGTTAAACGTTCTGTTCTCTCAGGGCAAGTTCTATCGCTGCACAGACGATGCCAAGTCCAGCCCAGAGGAATGCAAGTGAGTTTGATTGCTATTTGTTCAATCATAAGGACCGGAGTTCTGAGACACAGATATGTGTTTGTGTCTGTTTGGAAATACCGATGATTATGTAGATACATGGATTTAGATGTATAACTCCTCTCTCTCTCTCTTGTAGAGGCACATACATCCTGTATAAGGATGGAGATACAGCGTTGCCTGCAGTTAGGGAGAGGATCTGGTACAACAGTGACTTCAACTTCGACAACGTCCTCATGGCCATGATGGCTCTGTTCACCGTCTCTACATTTGAAGGCTGGCCTGCGTAAGAGCCTCTCACAGATGCACGCATGCGCACACACACACTCATGCACGTGCACACACACACACACACACACACACAGCAAATGCACATGTGAATATGCACACTTCCACGTATGCACATCCAGACAGACATACATTTTGACGAACCATCTCACTGATTAGTGTGCGTTTGTTTCTGTGTCTCAGTCTGCTGTACAAGGCCATCGACTCCAACAGAGAGAATATGGGTCCCATCTACAACTACCGCGTGGAGATCTCCATCTTCTTCATCATCTACATCATCATCATCGCCTTCTTCATGATGAACATCTTTGTCGGTTTCGTCATCGTCACCTTCCAGGAGCAGGGAGAGAAAGAGTACAAGAACTGTGAGCTGGACAAGAACCAGGTAACAACCTAGTTAGTGTGTGTGTGTGTGTGTGTGTGTGTGTGTGTGTGTGTGTGTGTGTGTGTGTGTGTGTGTGTGTGTGTGTGTGTGTGTGTGTGTGTGTGTGAATGCTTGTATGTGTGTTGTCTGTATGTGAACATAAATATGTACAGTACTGTGCAAAAGTTTTAGGCAGGTGTGAAAAAATACTTTAAGTAAGAATGCTTTCAAAAATAGACATGTTAATAGATTATATTTATCATTTAACTAAATGCAAAGTGAGTGAATTGAAGAAAATTCTATATCAAATCAATATTTGCCTTCAAAACAGCATCAATTCTTCCAGGTACACTTGTACAAAGTCAGGGATTTTGCAGACATATAGTCAGGTGTATGATTAAACAATTATACCAAACAGGTGCTCATGATCATCAATTCAATATCTAGGTTGAAACACAATCATTAACTCTGCCGTGGGAACAAGGCCAAGCGACTCAACTATGCACGAAAACACAGGTACTGGGGTGCAGAAAAATGGCCGCAGGTGGTCTGGACTGAAATATTTGTCTGTAGCAGAAGGCAGTTTGTTCTCCGAAGGGCTGGAGAGCGGAACACAAATGAGTGTCTGCAGGCAACAGTGGAGCATTGTGGAGGTTCCTTGCATGTTTGGGGCTACATTTCTGCAAATGGAGTTGGGGATTTGGATGGAATTAATGGTATCCTCAATGCTGAGAAGTACAAACAGATAATTATCCATCATGCAATACCATCAGGGAGGCATCTGATTGGCCCCAAATGTATTCTGCAGCATGACAACGACCCCAAACATACAGCGAAAGTCATTAAGAACTATCATTTTTTTTACTGTAATTATTATTTTCTTACCCCCGTTTCTCCCCAAAGTCGTGGTGTCCAACTGTTAGTAGTTACTATCTTGTCTCATCGCTACAACTCCCGTACGGCTCGGGAGAGACGAAGGTCGAAAGCCATGTGTCCTCCGAAACACAACCCAACCAAGCCGCACTGCTTCTTAACAAAGAGCGCATCCAACCCGGAAGCCAGCCGCACCAATGTGTCAGAGGAAACACTGTGCACCTGGCGACCTGGTTAATGTGCACTGCGCCCGGCCCGCCACAGGAGTCACTAGAGCGCTATGAGACAAGGACATCCCTACCGGCCAAACCCTCCCTAACCCTGACGACGCTAGGCCATTGTGCGTCACCCCATGGACCTCCCGGTCGCGACAGAGCCTGGGCACGAACCCAGAGTCTCTGGTGGCACAGCTACACAGGCCCCCATTAAGAACTATCTTCAGTGTAAAGAAGAACAAGGAGTCCCGGAAGTGATGGTTCGGCCCCCACATAGCCCTGATCTCAACATCATCGAGTCTGTCTGGGATTACATGAAGAGAGAGAAGCACGTGAGGCTGCCTAAATCCACAGAACAACTGTGGTTAGTTCTCCTAGATGTTTGGGCCAACCTACCTGCCGAGTTCCTTCAAAAACTGTGTGCAAGTGTACCTAGAAGTGTACCTAGAAGTGTAACTAGAAGAATTGATGCTGTTTTGAAGGCAAAGGGTGGCCACACCAAATATTGATTTGATGTAGATTTTTCTTTGTTTCACTCACTCTGCATTTAGTTAATTGATAAATAAACTATTAACATGTCTATTTTTGAAAGCATTCTTACTTTACAGCATTTTACAGCATTCTTACACACCTGCATAAAACTTTTGCACAGCACTGTATGTGTGTGTATTTCAATGTATTACTGTGTGTTTTATCTCCCCTCTCCTCTCACTAGCGTCAGTGTGTGGAGTATGCTCTGAAGGCTCGTCCACTGAGAAGGTACATCCCTAAGAACCCCTACCAGTATAAGTTCTGGTATGTGGTCAACTCCACAGGCTTTGAGTACGTCATGTTCGTCCTCATCATCCTCAACACACTGTGTCTGGCCATCCAGGTGAGTCCCTTTCCTGCCATACATGTATAGTCCGATCTCTGTCTCTCTATGTCTCTATATCCGGGTCTATCTCTGTCTCTCTCTCTGTCTCTGTATCCAGGTCTATCTCGGTCTCTATGTCTCTGTATCCGGGTCTATGTCTCTATATCCTGGTCTATGTCTCTATATCCTGGTCTATCTCTCTCTCTATGTCTCTATCTCTCTCTCTATGTCTCTATCTCTCTCTATGTCTCTATATCCTGGTCTATCTCTGTCTCTATGTCTCTATCTCTGTCTCTCTCTATGTCTCTATATCCTGGTCTATCTCTGTCTCTATGTCTCTATCTCTGTCTCTCTCTGTGTCTCTATATCCTGGTCTATCTCTGTCTCTATGTCTCTATCTCTGTCTCTCTCTATGTCTCTGTATCCTGGTCTATCTCTGTCTCTATGTCTCTATCTCTGTCTCTCTCTATGTCTCTGTATCCTGGTCTATCTCTGTCTCTCTCTGTGTCTCTATATCCTGGTCTATCTCTGTCTCTCTCTGTGTCTCTATATCCTGGTCTATCTCTGTCTCTCTCTGTGTCTCTATATCCTGGTCTATCTCTGTCTCTCTCTGTGTCTCTATATCCTGGTCTCTCTCTGTCTCTCTCTGTGTCTCTATATCCTGGTCTATCTCTGTCTCTCTCTATGTCTCCATATCCAGGTCTATCTCTGTCTCTTTGTCTCTGTATCCTGGTCTATCTCTGTCTCTCTCTGTGTCTCTGTATCCGGGTCTGCCTATCTCAGTCTCTATATCCTGGTCTATCTCTGTCTCTCTCTATGTCTCCATATCCAGGTCTATCTCTGTCTCTTTGTCTCTGTATCCTGGTCTATCTCTGTCTCTCTCTGTGTCTCTGTATCCGGGTCTGCCTATCTCTGTCTCTATATCCGGGTCTATCTCTGTCTCTCTCTGTGTCTCTATATCCGGGTCTATCACTGTCTCTCTCTGTGTCTCTATATCCGGGTCTATCACTGTCTCTCTTTGTGTCTCTATATCTGAGTCTATCTCTGTCTCTCTTTGTGTCTCTATATCTGAGTCTATCTCTCTGTCCCGCTATGCCTTTCTGTCTCTCTGTTCTGCATTTCATAAACTGTATATTTATTTCCTTCTTTCTATTCTTCTTATGCCCCTTATCTTCCCCCTTTCTCTTTCTCCGACCCTCTCTCTCCCTCTTCTCTCTCCATCTCTCTCCCACTATCTCCATTTCCTCAGCACTATGGCCAGTCTCACCTGTTCAACTATGCCATGGACATCCTCAACATGGTCTTCACTGGCGTATTCACTGTGGAGATGATCTTTAAACTCATCGCCTTCAAACCCAGGGTGAGTCAGTCTGTTTGCCTGCCTCTCAACTTGCACCATAGACCAGTTATCTCACCCCCTCACTCCACTCCCTCTACCAAGTATCTTCCCCTGCAATATTACCTTAACACTCCCTCCTCACCCTTTCCCTCCCTACTTCTTACTCTCCACCCCCCTCCCCCCACCCACACACCCATGCTGGGCTCCGTACCCGGGCCTGTAGGGGTATTTTGGGGATGCCTGGAACGTCTTCGATGCCCTGGTGGTGATCGGCAGTGTAGTAGACATCATTCTCACTCAGGTAGAGTATTATAGTAGACCTGCCCTCATCCCTGCCTCCTCTCTTCCTCCCTTCCATCCTTATTTACTTCCCTCACCTTTTTCTACTCACTCAAACCCCTCTCTGGTCCTAAAGCCAGTCTGTTGGCTCCTTGTCCTACTGTGGGACCTATGTCAGGGCTGGCCACCATAGGTATGATGTATTACCTATGCAGGACTGGTATTGGGTCCAGGTCTATGGTGGCGAGTTACTCAGCACTGTGTAGGCACTGTATCAGTGAGAGACTTATAACACCTTATACAGTAGAGGGTTGTAGAGGGTTCATAACAGATCATAGTCAGAACTTCACTGTTCCATATGTAAAGTTGGGCTACTTAGAGGCATGTATACACGTTGTATTCTCCCAGACACAGTGCCACTCAGAATCTTTTTTTTCTATTTCCTGCTGTATATTTTCATGTTTTTTGTCTGTATTTTCACCTCTCTCTATCTTTCTCTTTCTCTTTTTCTGCCTCTGTTCTCTCTCTGTTCTCTCTGTTCTCTCTCTGTTCTCTCTGTTCTTTCTCTTTTTCTGCCTCTGTTCTCTCTCTGTTCTCTCTCTGTTCTCTCCCGTCTCTTTGTGTCCTTGGAGTGGCGCTGACAGCACTATTTCGCCGATGCATGGAACACATTTGATGCCTTAATTGTTGTTGGTAGCGTCGTTGACATTGCAATCACAGAGATCAATGTAAGTAGCCATCTTCATGCTCCTTGTTCATGTAGCACAATCAGAGGGAATGCATTACAATAACATCAGGGTTACATTCAAGATCCCAACATATTGTCATGTCCCAAACATGTTCATTAACTATGCTAGCTAGAACAATAGCTTTCCGGGGAGCTATCTAGCTGTTAAGTAGCGTCCACCGTGTTGGAGTAATGTTGTAACCCTGAATGTAACCCGGTCAGCCTTGGAGATCAAATGGCATGTGACATCTATTTAAATATGATGACAGCTGAGTCAGATCTTTACCAGGTTTGTACGATTTTCTAACGATAGGACAGTTTCAAAACACGCCCAGGGTTATTGCAAGGCCTTCCTCCAATATGTTGTCTAGATTAGGGAGCCCATGCTTGGTGCTGTTCTGTGACTTTGTGCCGTCATGACGTTTGTGTGCCTCTGTTTTTCCCCTTTTTTGGAATGACAAATGTAAGCACACATATGGACGTACACATATACACATGCAGAGATTGTCTCACTACGTGGTATATTTCAAATTTTACTACATGAAACAATATACGTAGTTATTTGATATGAATTAAACCAAGTGTGTCTTTCTGGGTTCTCCTTATTTTCTGGTGCTGATCAAAGTTGTACTGCATTATGTTGTTTTCTTTTCTTTCTTCACATGTGTAGAATTGTATGTCATGTTTGATGTACTGAATGTACTACTGTGTGTGGTAATCAGTACTAAGCTGCTGAGGTCGTGCTTTGCATAAAAGGCAGATGCTGGCGTGTCTTCAGTGTCAATATGGTTGCTTATGTAACATGTCTGTTATGGTTGTTCTCTAATTCCTTTTGTTGAAGACGTTTCAATAATTCCGTGGATGGTTGATTGATTCCACAATAAAGAAATGTAATGACATTCTGAACTAGTTGTTAGATAAGTAATTATGTCAATAACTATGTCAATGACTAATTGCTGACTTCAATTATATGAGGGACGAAGAAGTGAAGTTGTTAGTGGTTAACCCAGACCTTTGGTTTCAAGGCCATCCCAGTGGTGAAGGTGATTGTGGACCCAGGGGTAAGAAGCCCCTTCCAGTACCCCACTCTTCCTCATGGTCATCGTCATCTCCGCACAGAGCTGTTTATGTTGTCAGTCGCCACATTTGTTCGCATGAAATATCCTGTTCTGAAACCATATACTGTGTTGAGGTTTTGTCTTGCCTGTTTTGTGGGCAGGTTCCAAGGACAAGATCAGTTCTGGTTTGGGATCTTGCGCGTGTTGAGCATCATCTCATTATCAGTCTTTTTTTGTGTTGTTTTGTTCATGTTTGACCTGGATCATAGTGTAGATGTTGTGGGTTTGTCCAGGTTTGCTTGTGTCTGGACATTCTGGAGATGGGAGAGTGCCTCTGTATGACTCCTAGGAGTGTAGCTACTGTATGTGTGTGGGACGTGTCTGCATCGCATTCACACAAGTTAAGGACTGTTGCATGTTCCTCTACCTGAATGCGTACACACATGCACAGAGGTGGTTGAACACACGTGCACGTACGTACACATGCACACACTGCGTGTTGATCTCTGGCCTGCTCCTAGCTGTGTGTTAAAGTAGCACTGTGGGTGTTCCACCTCTCTGTCTCTCTCTCCCTCTCTCTCTCTCAGAACACTGAGGACAGCGCTCGCATCTCCATCACATTCTTCCGTCTGTTTCGAGTCATGCGATTGGTCAAGCTGCTCAGCAGAGGGGAGGGCATCCGAACGCTCCTGTGGACCTTCATTAAGTCCTTCCAGGTGAGAGAAGAAATGCTCACGTATAGGGTTGCCAAGCTACCGGTAATTTAGCAAAGTTACCAAAATCTTTGTTAATTTTGGTTATTAACAGGTCATTTATGGTCATTTATACTTGAATAGCTTTTAATATATATATATATATATATATATTCATACAGTATTATTTTTTTAGATCTGTGTCATTTTGTCCTTGCGTTTCTAGTAGATAGACCATATGGTTCAAGACAGAATTGCCTAATTAATGAAAAAAGCATCTAATCAACATTATTATTTTCAATAAACTCAACTATTAACTTTTTTCACAACTGCCACCAGTGTGACGCCAAAACATTTACTACCAAGACATATTGACATAATAAAATACATTTAAGTGTGTAAAATATATATATAAAGGTAATTCCATGCTGAAACCCTCATATTAAACACCAATGGTATTCACTAAGTTGATGGTTTATATTTAGGATAGTGTTTTGATTCATGAGCTGAAATAAAAGATCCCAGAAATGTTCCAAACCCACAAAAAGCTTATTTCTCTCAAATGTTGTGCACAAAATTAATTTGTTTACATCCCTGTTAGTGAGCATTTCTCCTTTGCCAATATAATCAAGCCTTACCTCTGCTTGCTGTGTTTCTCTGCACCTGGGGTCAAGTTCGTACTAGCATTATTGGCACAAAATCAAGAAGTTGATTAAACAGCATGATCATTACACATGTACACCTTGTGCTGGGGACAATAAAAGGCCACTCTAAAATGTGCCGTTTTGTCATATAACACAATACCACAGATGTCTCAAGTTTGTTTTGAGGGAGTGTGGAATTGGCATGCTGACTGCAGAAATGTCCACCAGAGCTTTTGCCAGAGAATTGAATGTTAATTTCTCTACCATAAGTCACCTCAAACGTTGTTTTAGAGAATTTGTCAGTATGTCCAACCGGCCTCACAACTACAGACGTGTAACCATGCCAACCCAGGACCTCCACATCCGGCTTCTGCACTTGTGTGATCGTCTGACACCAGCCACCCGGACAGCTGATGAAACTGTGGGTTTGTCTGACACCAGCCACCAGGACAGCTGATGAAACTGTGGGTTTGTCTGACACCAGCCACCCAGACAGCTGATGAAACTGTGGGTTTGTCTGACACCAGCCACCCAGACAGCTGATGAAACTGTGGGATCGTCTGACACCAGCCACCTGGACAGCTGATGAAACTGTGGGTTTGTCTGACACCAGCCACCCAGACAGCTGATGAAACTATGGGATCGTCTGACACCAGCCACCCAGACAGCTGATGAAACTGTGGGATTGTCTGACACCAGCCACCCAGGACAGCTGATGAAACTGTGGGATCGTCTGACACCAGCCACCCAGACAGCTGATGAAACTGTGGGTTTGTCTGACACCAGCCACCTGGACAGCTGATGAAACTGTGGGTTTGTCTGACACCAGTCAACAGGACAGCTGATGAAACTGTGGGATCGTCTGACACCAGCCACCCAGACAGCTGATGAAACTGTGGGTTTGCCCAACCAGAACATTTCTGCACAAACTGATAGAAACCGTCTCAGGGAAGCTCATCTGCTCGTCGTCCTCTCCAGGGTCTTGACCTGACTGCAGTTTGGCGTCTTAACCGACTTCAGTGGGCAAATGCTCACCTTCAATGGCCACTGGCATGCTGTACCGCTTGTATGGCGTCATGTGGGCGAGTGGTTTGCTCATGTCAACGTTGTGAACAGAGTGCCCCATGGTGGAGGTGGGGTTATTGTATGGGCAGGCATAAGCTACAGACAACGAACACAATTGCATTTTATCAATGGTAATTTGAATGCACATAAATACCGTGATGAAATCCAAAGGCCTATTGTGACGCCCATTACTTTCAGTTACTTTTAGATTACTTTCCTCTTAAGAGACATTAGAAGAAGACAAAAATAGGCCTCCCAGGTGGCACAGTGGTCAAGGGCACTGTACTGCATTGCCAGCTGTGCCACCAGAGCTGTGCCACCAGTTACATTTACATGTAAAACTTTAGTCATATAGCAGACGTTCTTATCCAGAAGGAATTACAGGAGCAATTCGGGTTAAGTGCCTTGCTTAAGGACACATCAGCAGATTCTTCACCTAGTTGGCTTGGGGATTCGAACCAGCGACCTTTTGATTACTGGCCTACGCTCTAACCGTAGGCTTCTTGTAACCCAGTTCTTTCTACTTCAATACAGATAGTAATATGATAGGGATAGATTTTTACATTAAAAACCTAAGTCTGTCAGATTTCCAGTCATTTCAATTAATTTAATACCATTTGATCTTCAAGAATAGGACTTGGAAATGTAGAAATATAGATTAGCCAAATAGTTTTACCTGAGCAAGGACTTATTAGTCTACTCTGTTGTTAAATGCTGTTCTCATAGAATGGCATGCTTTGAGTACTACTGAAAAGTGCTATTTGCATTAGAAAAATGAATGCCATATGTTACATTTGCTAAAGGCCGATTGTTTACGTTTTTTTTGGTGGTGACACTTTGATATCTCGATAATTTGCAGCTGAGAGTTTGAACATATGTCCATTAAGTCTATCAAAAGTGTGCGAGTTTGAACATATGTCCATATGTCCATTAAGTCTATGGATTATTTTTTGTTGTTGCACAAATTAGAGCCCCTTCTTAACAAACTGTATGTGTAGCACAATACCACAGAGGAGTGTAGAAGGGAGAAACTCCCTCAACGTTTTATTCCATCCCCCTGGGCACAGACATCAGTTCCAAAAGAAACTGGAATGTTACCAGAATTTTGTCAGTTTACTGGTCAACTTTGAAAGTTTCCAGTAATACCCTCCCTCTGCAACCCTACTGGGGTAACAGTGGAGCCATACAGGTCAGAGTGTAACAATCTACTAAAACTATCTTTTTCTCTCTGACCTTCCTAGGCTCTTCCCTATGTTGCCCTTCTGATAGCCATGTTATTCTTCATCTATGCTGTTATTGGAATGCAGGTAACTGACAGACATTTATTTTGGAAATGTTGAAGTTACAATATGATTAGCATTTATTTCTTCAATAACACACTGTGCTGTGTTTCAGGTGTTTGGAAAGATTGCCTTGGTAGGCCACACACAGATTAACCGAAACAACAACTTCCAGACCTTTCCTCAAGCTGTCCTGATGCTCTTCAGGTATGTCTGTGCGTGTGTGCATGTGTGTGCGTGTGTGTGTGTGTGTGTGTGTGTGTGCATGTGTGTGTGCATGTGTGTGTGCGTGTGTGTGTGTGTGTGTGAGACCTATTGATTTATTATTATGGATGGTGAAAGGTTGTGGTCATTGTAGTCCTAATATTACTGTTGTTGATGCTTCTCAGGTGTGCTACAGGTGAGGCGTGGCAGGAGATCATGCTGGCATGTCTGCCAGGGAAGCTGTGTGACTCGGAGTCAGACTACAACCCTGGAGAGGAGAGAACCTGTGGCAGCGGATTCGCCATCATCTACTTCATCAGCTTCTACATGCTCTGCGCCTTCCTGGTATACACACACACACATAATCGCAGCATGTACACACACCCACATACACACAGGGTTGGGTAAGTGTAATCCATTACAGTAACTAGTTACCTTTTCAAAATTGTACTCAGTAACATACATTTTTGGATTTCCCAAACTCAGTAATGTAATCTGATGAGTTACTTTTGGATTACTTTCCTCTTAAGAGGCATTAGAAGAAGACAAAAAGGATGCATCAAAGTAGTCTCTGACGTGTGGTCAGACTTGCTCAGGAGGAACAAACTTAAACGTTTTTCAATGCTGAATGGAATGTCATTGAGAAAACAGAAAGGTAATCCCTTACTGACACACTGTATACCTCTGTTTTAGATCATCAACTTGTTTGTTGCAGTCATCATGGATAACTTTGACTATCTGACACGTGATTGGTCCATTCTGGGCCCTCACCACCTGGATGAGTTTAAAAGGATCTGGTCTGAGTACGACCCTGAGGCCAAGTGAGTCTGCATTACCATCTGGACATAGAGTACACATACACACACATACCCCTGCAGTCATTCATTTACATTGGTTCTCACTGTGTGTTGTTTCTGTATTTGGTGTCTCTTTCAGTAGTGTGTTGGTTTCAGTGTCTGTGTGACTGTGTTGCTTTCAGTAGTGTGTTGGTTTCAGTGTCTGTGTGACTGTCTCTTTCAGTAGTGTGTTGGTTTCAGTGTCTGTGTGACGGTGTCTCTTCAGTAGTGTGTTGGTTTCAGTGTCTGTGTGACTGTCTCTTTCAGTAGTGTGTTGGTTTCAGTGTCTGTGTGACTGTGTCTCTTTCCGTAGTGTGTTGGTTTCAGTGTCTGTGTGACGGTGTCTCTTCAGTAGTGTGTTGGTTTCAGTGTCTGTGTGACTGTGTCTCTTTCAGTAGTGTGTTGGTTTCAGTGTCTGTGTGACTGTGTTGCTTTCAGTAGTGTGTTGGTTTCAGTGTCTGTGTGACTGTCTCTTTCAGTAGTGTGTTGGTTTCAGTGTCTGTGTGACTGTCTCTTTCAGTAGTGTGTTGGTTTCAGTGTCTGTGTGACTGTCTCTTTCAGTAGTGTGTTGGTTTCAGTGTCTGTGTGACTGTGTCTCTTTCAGTAGTGTGTTGGTTTCAGTGTCTGTGTGACTGTGTCTCTTTCAGTAGTGTGTTGGTTTCAGTGTCTGTGTGACGGTGTCTCTTCAGTAGTGTGTTGGTTTCAGTGTCTGTGTGACTGTCTCTTTCAGTAGTGTGTTGGTTTCAGTGTCTGTGTGAGTGTGTTGGTTTCAGTGTCTGTGTGACGGTGTCTCTTTCAGTAGTGTGTTGGTTTCAGTGTCTGTGTGACTGTGTTGCTTTCAGTAGTGTGTTGGTTTCAGTGTCTGTGTGACGGTGTCTCTTCAGTAGTGTGTTGGTTTCAGTGTCTGTGTGACTGTGTCTCTTTCAGTAGTGTGTTGGTTTCAGTGTCTGTGTGACTGTGTCTCTTTCAGTAGTGTGTTGGTTTCAGTGTCTGTGTGACTGTGTTGCTTTCAGTAGTGTGTTGGTTTCAGTGTCTGTGTGACTGTGTCTCTTTCAGTAGTGTGTTGGTTTCAGTGTCTGTGTGACTGTGTCTCTTTCAGTAGTGTGTTGGTTTCAGTGTCTGTGTGACTGTGTTGCTTTCAGTAGTGTGTTGGTTTCAGTGTCTGTGTGACTGTCTCTTTCAGCAGTGTGTTGGTTTCAGTGTCTGTGTGACTCTCTTTCAGTAGTGTGTTGGTTTCAGTGTCTGTGTGACTGTCTCTTTCAGTAGTGTGTTGGTTTCAGTGTCTGTGTGACTGTGTCTCTTTCAGTAGTGTGTTGGTTTCAGTGTCTGTGTGACGGTGCCTCTTCAGTAGTGTGTTGGTTTCAGTGTCTGTGTGACTGTCTCTTTCAGTAGTGTGTTGGTTTCAGTGTCTGTGTGACTGTGTCTCTTTCAGTAGTGTGTTGGTTTCAGTGTCTGTGTGACTGTGTCTCTTTCAGTAGTGTGTTGGTTTCTGTGTGACTGTGTTGCTTTCAGTAGTGTGTTGGTTTCAGTGTCTGTGTGACTGTGTCTCTTTCAGTAGTGTGTTGGTTTCAGTGTCTGTGTGACTGTGTCTCTTTCAGTAGTGTGTTGGTTTCAGTGTCTGTGTGACTGTGTCTCTTTCAGTAGTGTGTTGGTTTCAGTGTCTGTGTGACTGTGTTGCTTTCAGTAGTGTGTTGGTTTCAGTGTCTGTGTGACTGTCTCTTTCAGTAGTGTGTTGGTTTCAGTGCCTGTGTGACTGTCTCTTTCAGTAGTGTGTTGGTTTCAGTGTCTGTGTGACTGTCTCTTTCAGTAGTGTGTTGGTTTCAGTGTCTGTGTGACTGTCTCTTTCAGTAGTGTGTTGGTTTCAGTGTCTGTGTGACGGTGTCTCTTCAGTAGTGTGTTGGTTTCAGTGTCTGTGTGACTGTGTCTCTTTCAGTAGTGTGTTGGTTTCAGTGTCTGTGTGACTGTGTAGCTTTCAGTAGTGTGTTGGTTTCAGTGTCTGTGTGACTGTGTCTCTTTCAGTAGTGTGTTGGTTTCAGTGTCTGTGTGACTGTGTCTCTTTCAGGGGCAGGATAAAGCATCTGGATGTGGTGACCTTGCTGAGACGCATCCAGCCCCCTCTAGGCTTCGGCAAGCTGTGTCCACACAGAGTGGCCTGCAAGGTGTGTCTGAACACCCAAACAGCACAAACACACATCACACACATATTACATAACGTGTTCATATTGTGAGCTCAATCTTGCCCTGGTTAACTCATATGTTGCATGACTGTTACTCCTTTTAGAGACTGGTTGCAATGAACATGCCCCTGAACAGTGATGGCACAGTCATGTTCAATGCCACTCTGTTTGCCTTGGTGAGGACCGCTCTGAAGATCAAAACTGAAGGTGAGCACTGGGAGAAAACACAGTGACGTCTGAATGAGGACATACTATGAAGTCCATGGGACAGAATCATCCCACAGTATTTCTGATGGCGTATTTCCACTAAGGACTAACCCCAGTGTTTTACCCAAACCGCTCAGATCTTTGTGTTTCCACCGCCACGGCCCGGCTCCAGTTTCTCACTGGCCCATGTCCTTAGTAGACCTGCTCTGACTTAAAGTCAAGCTTCACACGTCCTCAGTGTCAGACTTAGCTATGTGGAAACACAGTTCCCAAAGAACAACATTAGAGCCCACATTACCATAATCACTGTCGACACACTGGTGCTGTAATGGAAACACTCAATGAATGTACTCAAAATACTCTTATACAGTGGCCTGCTCGATAGCTGTCTTGATTGGTCCAAATCATTTACCAAGTGTTGGTTTCCTAGGCAACTTGGAACAGGCCAATGAGGAGTTGCGAGCGGTCATCAAGAAGATCTGGAAGAGGACCAGCATGAAGCTGCTGGACCAAGTGGTGCCCCCTGCAGGCGGTCAGTAGAATGGCTCCCGCCTCCATGTGTCTGTGGTGTCTGTCAACAGTAACTGTACAGTAGATTCTACGTCATGGCTAGCACGGCTAAAGAGAGACCTCCTCATGTCAGACTGCCCTCTATACCCGCACATGCTCAATTGTTATGTACACTTTAAACATACAAATGCGCTGTGCAAAACTACATAGCTAAGCAGTGTTATTACTTATGTACTGTGTGTGTAATCACGTTGGCGATCCTCCAGGCTGACCTTCAACAAAGTTTTCCCTCAGCAGTGGTATTACACAGGATATATACATGGAACTCAAAGCATATACTCAGCAGTCACACCTTGAAAATAAACAAATTCATTGACATTAGTGATCCATGGCCGTACTAACCTTGTGAAACAGATTGCTTCGACAAGTTATTGACAGACAGTTGAGTCTTCACTTCCTTTTTTGTGTGTGAATAGCTGTAAAAGTCCCAGTTGTTAGATCACAGATAAGAGCTGGATCAGATAGGAGATGAGACAGAAAGTACAGACTGTCACTTAAGTTCGGCGAAACTCACCTTATCTCACTCTCTTTTTCCCACCACAGTGTGGTCACATGCTCATTACAGCCCAACTCTGGGGCATCCTAGTGATACTCAGGCCAGGCTCAATCTTATATGGCTCCTTATTCACTTCATTGTGCACCAAGCAGTGTACTCTATAGGAAGGGGATATCGCAGCACCCATGTGTTTCTGTCAAATGCCATGCCGAACTGTTGTTCTGTATACTGCTTGGTTGACCTGAGCCATGCTGACCTATACAGTCTGTGGTGCTGTGCTGTGTTGTACTATGCTGATGATGACCAACCTGTGGTGTTCTTCACTGTGCCATAGTTTGCTGAAACCATTATTTGTGGTATTTTATTTTCATTGTTATCCTTTGCTGCACAATATTTTCTGATTTAACTCCGATGCTTGGCTTGTTCTAGCATTGCATGCTCTGCTATAGTTGACTAACTCCTCTTGATCTCTCTCGCTCTCTCTCTTTCTGGCCAAGCTTCTCTCCCCCACAGCTTTCCCTCTTTCCCCTCTTCCATAGTCTCTTCTGCTCTCTCCCTCTCTCTGCCGTCCGGAATTTCCTGCAGCAGTTCTGTTTTTGGCCGGTGGCATGGAACTAGAGTTGCCTCTCTCCTGTGCCCTAGTTGTCCCCAGTCTGCTTACTAACTAGCTGAGTGACACATATCGCTGCTTCCCTGTTCTGTACTGCTTCCCTGGCCTGCACATCTCTTAACAGTTTAGATATTCTTTTCTTTCTGCTGTAGTCTTCTTGCTAGGTGCTTCTAACTGTGGCAGTATCCCTGTACTGTAGCTAAGCCTTAGATACTGTAGGTGGATGTGTAGCTGTTTGATAGACTCGTATGTTTAGTAAGATGTGGTTGTGTTGGTTTGAAAGAAAACAAGCGTTGCGCCACATCATATCATGATTTTGTGGTATGATGACAGTATTGAGTTGAGGTTAGTGTCTGTTTGGCTGTTTACAGTTCTATGTTTCAGAACTGTTCATATTTTGATAATACCAGATACTCTAGTGCAAGGATGGGCAACTTTGATCGGGTGGGGTCCACAAAAATCTGAACTCATCATGAGGAGCCCCAGTGGCTCACTGGTCAGCTTACCTACATACATATATATACTGTATACAGTACCAATCAAACGTTTGGACACACCAACTCATTCAAGGGTTTTTCTTTATTTTTTACTGTTTTCTACATTGTAGCATAATAGTGAAGACATCACAACTATGAAATAACACATCATGTAGTAACCAAAAATATTTGTATATTTGAGATTCTTCAAAGTAGCCACCCTTTGCCTTGCTGACAGCTTTGCACACTCTTGGCATTCTCTCAAACAGCTTCACCTGAAATGCTTTTCCAACAGTCTTGAAGGAGTTCCCACATATGCTGAGCACTTGTTGGCTGCTTTTTCTTCACTCTGCGGTCCAACTCATCCCAAACCATCTCAATTGTGTTGAGGTCCGGTGGTTGTGGAGGCCAGGTCATCTGATGCAGCACTCCATTGCTCTCCTTGGTCAAATAGCCCTAACACAGCCTGTAAAGTGTGTGTTGTGTCATTGTCCTGTTGAAAAACAAATGATAGTCCCACTAAGAGCAAACCAGATGGGATGGCGTATCGCTGCAGAATACTGTGGTAGCCATACTGGTTACTGCCTTGAACAGACAGTGTCACCAGCAAAGCACGCCCACACCATCACACCCCCTCCTCCATATTTCACATTGGGAACCACACATGCAGAGATCATCCGTTCACCTACTCTGCATTTCACAAAGACACGGCGGTTGGAACCAAAAATCTCAAACTTGGACTCATCAGACCAAACAACAGATTTCTACCGATCTAATGTCCATTGCTCATGTTTCTTGGCCCAAACAAGTCTCTTCTTCTTATTGGTGTCCTTTGGTAGTGGTTTCTTTCCAGCAGTTCGACCATGAAGAAACTTTCAACGTTTTTGACTGACCTTCATGTCTTAAAATAATGATGGACTGTCATTTCTCTTTGCTTATTTGACCTGGTCTTGCCATAATATGGACTTGGTCTTTTACCAAATAGGGCTATCTTCTGTATACCACTCCTACCTTGTCACAACACAACTGATTGGCTCAAATGCTTTAAGAAGGACAGACAATCCATAAATTAACTTTGAACAAGGCACACCTGTTAATTGAAATGCATTCCAGGTGACTACCTCATGAAGCTGGTTGAGAGAATGCCAAGAGAGTGCAAAACTGTCATGAAGGCAAAGGGTGGCTACTTTGAAGAATCTCAAATATAAAATATATTTGGATTTTTTTAACACTTTTTTGGTTACTACATGATTCTATATGTGTTATTTCATAGTTTGATGTCTTCTCTATTATTTTACAATGTAAAAAATAGTTTTAAAAAATAAGAAAAACCCTTGAATGAGTAGGTGTGTCCAAACTTCTGACTAGTCCTGTATACTGTATATAAAAAAAAATGTTGGGTTTCTGCAGAATATCAGTTATTCAAAACAGACTCATGACAAAGACAGCATACATGTATATGATATTCAGCCAATTGTTGGAGTGCTCTGAAGAGTTCCTATAGGAGAGGTAGAGGACCATTGTGTCTTCGGGCCTAGTGTTATTTCCCAGGATGCTGTGCGGCGTGGTGCGGTGCTGACAGTGGAGGCGTTTGTGTGGTCTGTTCACCTAGATGATGAGGTAACCGTGGGGAAGTTCTATGCCACCTTCCTGATACAGGACTACTTCAGGAAATTCAAGAAACGCAAAGAGCAAGGCCTGGTGGGAAGACACTCATTCTCCAGCCTGAACTCCACCATCGCCCTCCAGGTGAGTCTCAACTGCTGTACTGTTCTGTATTGCACTGTACCATTCCACCTCCTCTAGAGTTGTCAATAGTTACCAAACAGTGGTCTAAGGCAGCTGTGCCACCAGAGGTTCTGGGTTCGAGCCCAGGCCATGGGGCGACGCACAATTATTATTTTTTTAATAGTTAACAAACTCAAACTATTATGGCCAATCTGTGTACACTCTACACAACAAGTCAGTTTATTTCAACTGCAGATACCTGTACAATTTAAAAGATAACAACCTTTGAAACTAACTGATAGGACTTACAAACCAAAATATGTGGCTAATTTAGTAAGATAATAATACATTAATATGGGTAAACAATATGTAACTGCTAGTTAGCGATTGGTTGAATCACACTAGTGCTGCTTTGTCCAATCACCACTGGACATCTGCAAAGCAGCAGGCCACTACACCTGAACACAATGTTGCTTCCCTGGCCTGCACTGTGCTATGTCACCTCTAGCCACGCTTTCATCTGCAGACTATATCCTTTCTTACCTGCTTCTGGAAACAGTCAGAGATAAAGAGAATGTTGTTCCTCAGAAATGATTTAGTCTTGTATCAACTCTAGATTAGCAGTGCTGTGCACACTCACCCTGATTAACAAAGCACCTCAATCTGATGTGTCTGTGTGTACTGTATGTGTCTGACCTTATGCTTCAGTTCATGTTCCTGCCAGCTCTCAGCTGCTCTCTTGTCGTCGTTGCAGGCTGGCCTCCGCACACTGCATGATATTGGGCCCGAAATTCGCCGAGTCATATCATGTGACCTGCAAGACGAGGGCCTTGTAGACATGAATGCAGAAGAAGATGACGAGGTGTCTAGGGTAAATCACTGTCCCAGTTCATAGATGCGCTTGATTTAACTCACCCGACACTTAGAATTAGTCTTTTACAGCCAATAGAATGGTCCCAAACTCAGTTCACGTGGTTGCTAGCTGAGCTAAATCAAGTGCCGCAATGAAAACTGTTACTTTGTTGGTCCACTCTTTGGCCAGTGGGAAGAGCTTGCCTATTGACTCAGTCACAACATCACTCTGAGATGTTGACAATAATGTCATTTCCATTGTCGTTGAGACTAGTTTAAAGATGATAACACTCATATTGCCTGATAACCCAGAACACACAGTAGATGATACTTATTCAACCCAGTGGTTTTAAAGTTACTCCACTTACATAAAATGTTTTGCACACAAACCTTCACTAAATGCACTGTTCATTTAATACCCTCATTACCTGTTGAACATAATTTAGTGAAGATCGTAATTAAAACCTCAATGGCCGTTCCTTACCACCAGGACAGACCCAAAGCCAGTGGTTAAGTTTGGTCACTGTGTTGTTATGGTCGCCTGTACTGACCCGAGTGTTGTCTCTACAGAGGAACGGCGTGCTGTTCGCCAACCACACCAATCACGTTAACGGGGACCACCGGGGTTCTGTCACCCAGCGGCCCCTCCAGGTCCCGCCTCCTTCCTGCCATGCATTCGTGGAGCCCTCTCAGGTTGGCTCTGAGGAAGGGGCTGGTGACCCCCACCCCTACAACCACTACTACCCCAAATCCCCCATGTCCTCCAACGCCAACCTCAACAACGCCAACATCCCCACCCTGCCCTCCCTGACCAAAGGGGGGCAGCGGTGCTGTCTCCGCCGAGAGGACTCGTCCGCTAATGGGGCACCCTCTTCCAGCTCGCACCGCAAGAGTGTTGACTTCGACACCCTCACCACGGTCCAGTCTGCAAGGTAGCTTAGGAGGCTGCTTTCTTGGCTCGGTCTCCCTAGTAAATGAGCTCTCTTAAACTGAAAGGGACTTCCTGGTTAAAGGTTACATAATATTATGGTTCTCTTCATTTTTAATGTAGTAGTCAATGAATGAATGCACTGTAAAACAAAAAAATTGATTCAATGTACAATTGTAAGGCAACAAGGTGCAAGAAGATAGTGAGTTCACTCAACAACATTTTCACACAAAAAAAGTGTTTTCTCAACCAATATTTTTGGAGTAAGTTGCCAATCCTATTGCAGCTGGTTGCCTTACAATTGTACGTTGAATCAACATTTTTTTTTACATTGTGCTAATGAACAAGGGGATTATTGTAGGTTTGAATTCATGTGTGATGAGAACAGTGGTTTTTTGCTTGCGTAAGGTCTAGGAGCTGTGGAGCTCAATGAGATCAACCCCATGACAACAGATGTGGATCTGAATAGGACGTTTGGGTTTTGAAGTTGTTGCCCCCATCACATCCTTACCACAGCTATGTCTTTCACATATCCTGGCCTTTCATAGAATGGATCTTTTCAGCACCGTTCATTCTTGCACCACTAAGAGCTCTTTATGTTGAAATCCTGGAATTGTGTGTATCTGTCAGTAACACACACACTCCATTACATTACATTTAAGTCACACTCCAGACCCATTCATTTTATGTCCAGGATTATTATTTCCGTTTGTCTCACATTGTCTTTGTCATTGCATGCCCTTCCCCTCCCCTGTCCCAAATCCACAATTCCTTCACCACAACGTGCTTGCTTGGACAGGAGGCTCTACTATGAGACCTACATTAGGTATGTGTGTGAAACTACTGTTTCACCCTTTAATGACCCCGATCTCGCATTGGCTTATATGATCTGCTTTACTCAGATACTATACCTCAATCACCCCTTAAAAAGGTGTCTGGTTAAACTTTGACCCTTTGACCCCAGGTCAGAATCAGGGGGTGTTCTGTACCCAACCATCCGTAGAGAGAAGCCAGGGGGAGCGGACAGTGATGATGACAAGGGCTCAGGAGAATACTTCAGTGGAGAGGAGTACCAGGAGGACGACCTCATGTTGCACAAGGACAGGTATCAACTGGAAACCACTTATCCTCTGCTCTCCTCTACTGCACTGTCCTCTACTGTCCTCTATTGTCCTCCACTGTGCTCTACTGTCCTCTACTGTCCTCTATTGTCCTCTACACTACTGTCCTCTACTGTCCTCTATTGTCCTCTACTGTCCTCTACACTACTGTCCTCCACTGTCCTCTACTGTCCTCTATTGTCCTCTACTGTCCTCTACACTACTGTCCTCCACTGTCCTCTACTGTCCTCTACTGTCTTCTACTGTCCTCTACTGTCCTCCACTGTCCTCTACACTACTGTCCTCTACTGTCCTCTACTGTCCTCTACACTACTGTCCTCTACTGTCCTCTACTGCACTGTCCTCTACTGTCCTCTACTGTCCTCTACACTACTGTCCTCCACTGTACTGTCCTCTACTGTACTGTCCTCTACTGTCCTCTACTGTACTGTCCTCTACTGTCCTCTACTGTACTGTCCTCTACTGCACTGTCCTCTACTGTCCTCTACTGTACTGTCCTCTACTGTCCTCTACTGTACTGTCCTCTACTGCACTGTCCTCTACTGTCCTCTACTGTCCTCCACTGTCCTCTACACTACTGTCCTCCACTGTCCTCTACTGTCCTCTACTGTCCTCCACTGTCCTCTACACTACTGTCCTCCACTGTCCTCTACTGTCCTCTACTGTACTGTCCTCTACTGTCTTCTACTGTCCTCTACACTACTGTCCTCTACTGTCCTCTACTGTCCTCTATTGTCCTCTACTCTACTGTCCTCTACTGTACTGTCCTCTACTGTACTGTCCTCTATTGTCCTCTACTGTCCTCTACACTACTGTCCTCCACTGTCCTCTAGTGTCCTCTGCTCTACTGTCCTCTACTGTCCTCTACTACACTGTCCTCTACTGTCCTCTACACTACTGTCCTCCACTGTCCTCTAGTGTCCTCTGGTCTATTATACTCTACTGTCCTCTACTGTACTGTCCTGTACTGTCCTCTACTGTCCTCTACTACACTGTCCTCTACTGTACTGTCCTCTATTGTCCTCTACTGTACTGTCCTCTACTGTCCTCTATTGTCCTCTACTACACTGTCCTCTACTGTCCTATACTGTCCTCTACACTACTGTCCTCTAGTGTCCTCTACTACACTGTCCTCTACTGTCCTCTACTGTACTGTCCTCTACTGTCCTCTATTGTCCTCTACTGTCCTCTACACTACTGTCCTCTAGTGTCCTCTACTCTACTGTCCTCTACTGTCCTCTACTGTCCTCTACTGTAGTGTCCTCTACTGTCCTCTCCTCTACTCTCCTCTACTCTACTGCACTGTCCTCTACTGTCCTCTATTGTCCTCTACTGTCCTCTACACTACTGTCCTCCACTGTCCTCTAGTGTCCTCTACTCTACTGTCCTCTACTGTCCTCTATTGTCCTCTACTGCCCTCTACACTACTGTCCTCCACTGTCCTCTAGTGTCCTCTACTCTACTGTCCTCTACTGTCCTCTACTGTAGTGTCCTCTACTGTCCTCTCCACTACTCTCCTCTACTGCACTGTCCTCTACTCTGCTCTCCTCTATTCTACTGTCCTCTACTCTGATCTACTCTCCTCTACTGCACTGTCCTCTACTCTTTTCTCCTCTCCTCTACTGTCCTCTACTCTACTGTCCTCTACTCTACTGTCCTCTACTCTACTGTCCTCTCCTCTACTCTACTGTCCTCTACTCTACTACACTGTCCTCTACTCTACTGTCCTCTACTCTCCTCTACTCTCTTCTACTGTCCTCTACTGTCCTCTACTGTCCTCTACTCTACTGTCCTCTACTCTCCTCTACTCTGCTCTGCTCTCCTCTCCTCTCCTCTACTGTCCTCTACTCTCCTCTACTCTGCTCTCCTCTCCTCTACTACACTGTCCTCTACTCTACTCTCCCTCTCTCTACTGCACTGTCCTCTACTCTGCTCTACTGTCCTCTACTCTACTGTCCTCTCCTCTACTCTCCTCTACTCTACCGTCTTCTCCTCTACTCTACTGTCCTCTCCTCTACTGCACTCTCCTCTGCTCTCCTCTACTGTCCTCTACTCTACTGTCCTCTACGCTACTGTCCTCTCCTCTACTCTACTGTCCTCTACTCTACTGTCCTCTACTCTACTCTACTGTCCTCTTCTCTACTCTAATCTACTCTACTGTATTCTCCTTTCCTCTGCTCTACTCTCTTCTCCTCTCCTCTACTGCACTGTCCTCTACTCTCCTCTCCTCTACTGTCCTCTACTACACTGTCCTGTACTCTCCTCTGCTGTACTCTACTGTCCTCTCCTCTACTCTACTGTCCTCTACTCTACTGTCCTCTACTATACTGTCCTCTACTATACTGTCCTCTACTACACTGGCCTCTCCTCTACTCCACTGTCCTCTACTCTACTCTACTCTCCTCTACTGCTCTGCACTGTCCTCTACTCTACTCTGCTCTCCTCTACTCTACTGCACTGTCCTCCACTGTCCTCTATTGTCCTCCACTGTCCTCTACTGTCCTCTACTGTCCTCTACTGTCCTCTACTGTCCTCTATTGTCCTCTACTGTCCTCTACACTACTGTCCTCCACTGTCCTCTACTGTCCTCTATTGTCCTCTACTGTCCTCTACACTACTGTCCTCCACTGTCCTCTACTGTCCTCTACTGCACTGGCCTCTCCTCTACTCCACTGTCCTACTCTACTCTACTCTACTCTACTGCTCTGCACTGTCCTCTACTCTACTCTGCTCTCCTCTACTCTCCTCTACTCTACTGTCCTCTATTGTCCTCCACTGTCCTCTACTGTCCTCTCCTCTATTCTACTCTACTCTCCTCTACTGCACTTGTCCTCTATTTTGCTCTCCTCTCCTCTAATGTCCTCTACTACACTGTCCTCTACTCTACTCTCCTCTACTGTCCTCTAGTCTACTCCTCTCCTCTACTGCACTGTCCTCTCCAGTACTCTCCTCTACTGTCCTCTACTCTACTGTCCTCTACTCTCCTCTACTCTGCTATGCTCTCCACTCCTCTACTACACTGTCCTCTCCAGTACTCTCCTCTACTGTCCTCTACTCTACTCTATTCTCCACTCCTCTACTCTACTGTCCTCTACTCTGCTCTCCTCTACTGTCATCTACTCTGCTCTTCTCTACTACACTCTCCTCTCCTGTACTCTCCTCTACTGTCCTCTACTCTACTGTCCTCTCCTCAACTCTACTGTCCTCTGCTCTACTGCACTCTCCTCTACTCTACTCTACTCTCTTCTACTGCTCTGCACTGTCCTCTACTCTACTCTGCTCTCCTCTACTCTCCTCTACTCTACTGCACTGTCCACTACTCTACTCTGCTCTGCTCTCCTCTACTCTCCTCTACTCTACTGCACTGTCCACTACTCTGCTCTCCTCTCCTCTACTATCCTCTACTCTACTCTCCTCCACTTGTCCTCTATTTTGCTCTCCTCTCCTCTAATGTCCTCTACTCTACTCTCCTGTCCTCTACTACACTGTCCTCTACTCTACTCTCCTCTACTGTCCTCTAGTCTACTCCTCTCCTCTACTGTCCTCTACTCTACTGTCCTCTACTCTCCTCTACTCTGCTATGCTCTCCACTCCTCTACTACACTGTCCTCTCCAGTACTCTCCTCTACTGTCCTCTACTCTATTCTCCACTCCTCTACTCTACTGTCCTCTACTCTGCTCTCCTCTACTGTCATCTACTCTGCTCTCCTCTACTACACTCTCCTCTCCTGTACTCTCCTCTACTGTCCTCTAATCTCATCTACTCTGCTCTGCTCTGCTCTCCTCTACTGTCCTCTACTGTCCTCTCCTCTACTGTCCTCTACTCTACTGTCCTCTACTCTACTCTCCTCCCCTCTACTGCACTGTCCTCTACTCTGCTCTACTGTCCTCTACTCTACTGTCCTCTCCTCAACTCTACTGTCCTCTGCTCTACTGCACTCTCCTCTACTCTCCTCTTCTCTACTCTACTGTCCTCTACTCTACTGTCCTCTACTCTACTCTACTCTACTCTACTCTACTGTCCTCTCCTCTACTCTACTGTCCTCTACTATACTGTCCTCTCCTCTACTCTCCTCTACTCTACTGTCCTCTCCTCTACTCTACTGTCCTCTCATCTACTCTACTGTCCTCTACTCTACGGTCCTCTCCTCTGCTCTCCTCTACTCTACTGTATTCTCCTCTACACTCCTCTCCTCTACTCTCTTCTCCTCTCCTCTACTGCACTGTCCTCTCCTCTCCTCTACTCTACTGTCCTCTCCTCTACTCTACTGTCCTCTCCTCTACTGCACTCTCCTCTGCTGTACTCTACTGTCCTCTCCTCTACTCTACTGTCCTCTACTCTACTGTCCTCTACTACACTGTCCTCTACTCTACTCTCCTCTACTGTCCTCTAGTCTACTCCTCTCCTCTACTGTCCTCTACTCTACTGTCCTCTACTCTCCTCTACTCTGCTATGCTCTCCACTCCTCTACTACACTGTCCTCTCCAGTACTCTCCTCTACTGTCCTCTCCTCTACTGTCCTCTACTCTACTGTCCTCTACTCTATTCTCCACTCCTCTACTCTACTGTCCTCTACTCTGCTCTCCTCTACTGTCATCTACTCTGCTCTCCTCTACTACACTCTCCTCTCCTGTACTCTCCTCTACTGTCCTCTAATCTCATCTACTCTGCTCTGCTCTGCTCTCCTCTACTGTCCTCTACTGTCCTCTACTCTCCTCCCCTCTACTGCACTGTCCTCTACTCTGCTCTACTGTCCTCTACTCTACTGTCCTCTCCTCAACTCTACTGTCCTCTGCTCTACTGCACTCTCCTCTACTCTCCTCTTCTCTACTCTACTGTCCTCTACTCTACTGTCCTCTACTCTACTCTACTCTACTCTACTCTACTCTACTCTACTGTCCTCTCCTCTACTCTACTGTCCTCTACTATACTGTCCTCTCCTCTACTCTCCTCTACTCTACTGTCCTCTCCTCTACTCTACTGTCCTCTCATCTACTCTACTGTCCTCTACTCTACGGTCCTCTCCTCTGCTCTCCTCTACTCTACTGTATTCTCCTCTACACTCCTCTCCTCTCCTCTACTCTCTTCTCCTCTCCTCTACTGCACTGTCCTCTCCTCTCCTCTACTCTACTGTCCTCTCCTCTACTCTACTGTCCTCTCCTCTACTGCACTCTCCTCTGCTGTACTCTACTGTCCTCTCCTCTACTCTACTGTCCTCTACTCTACTGTCCTCTACTATACTGTCCTCTACTATACTGTCCTCTCCTCTACTCTACTGTCCTCTCCTCTCCTCTCCTCTACTCTACTCTACTCTACTCTAATGTCCTCTCCTCTACTGCACTCTCCTCTGCTGTACTCTAGTGTCCTCTACACTACTGTCCTCCACTGTCCTCTAGTGTCCTCTACTCTACTGTCCTCTACTGTAGTGTCCTCTACTGTCCTCTCCACTACTCTCCTCTACTGCACTGTCCTCTACTCTGCTCTCCTCTATTCTACTGTCCTCTACTCTGATCTACTCTCCTCTACTGCACTGTCCTCTACTCTTTTCTCCTCTCCTCTACTGTCCTCTACTCTACTGTCCTCTCCTCTACTCTACTGTCCTCTCCTCTACTCTACTCTCCTCTACTCTACTGTCCTCTCCTCTACTCTACTGTCCTCTACTCTACTACACTGTCCTCTACTCTACTGTCCTCTACTCTCCTCTACTCTCCTCTACTGTCCTCTACTCTACTGTCCTCTACTCTCCTCTACTCTGCTCTGCTCTCCTCTACTGTCCTCTACTCTCCTCTACTCTGCTCTCCTCTCCTCTACTACACTGTCCTCTACTCTACTCTCCCTCTCTCTACTGCACTGTCCTCTACTCTGCTCTACTGTCCTCTACTCTACTGTCCTCTCCTCTACTCTCCTCTACTCTACCGTCTTCTCCTCTACTCTACTGTCCTCTCCTCTACTGCACTCTCCTCTGCTCTCCTCTACTGTCCTCTACTCTACTGTCCTCTACGCTACTGTCCTCTCCTCTACTCTACTGTCCTCTACTCTACTGTCCTCTACTCTACTGTCCTCTACTCTACTCTACTGTCCTCTTCTCTACTCTAATCTACTCTACTGTATTCTCCTTTCCTCTGCTCTACTCTCTTCTCCTCTCCTCTACTGCACTGTCCTCTCCTCTCCTCTACTGTCCTCTACTACACTGTCCTGTACTCTCCTCTACTCTCCTCTGCTGTACTCTACTGTCCTGTCCTCTACTCTACTGTCCTCTACTATACTGTCCTCTACTATACTGTCCTCTACTATACTGTCCTCTACTCTACTGTCCTCTACTCTACTGTCCTCTACTCTACTGTCCTCTACTATACTGTCCTCTACTATACTGTCCTCTACTATACTGTCCTCTACTACACTGGCCTCTCCTCTCCTCTACTGCTCTGCACTGTCCTCTACTCTACTCTGCTCTCCTCTACTCTCCTCTACTCTACTGCACTGTCCTCCACTGTCCTCTATTGTCCTCCACTGTCCTCTACTGTCCTCTACTGTCCTCTATTGTCCTCTACTGTCCTCTACACTACTGTCCTCCACTGTCCTCTACTGTCCTCTATTGTCCTCTACTGTCCTCTACACTACTGTCCTCCACTGTCCTCTACTGTCCTCTACTGCACTGGCCTCTCCTCTACTCCACTGTCCTACTCTAATCTACTCTACTGCTCTGCACTGTCCTCTACTCTACTCTGCTCTCCTCTACTCTCCTCTACTCTACTGCACTGTCCTCTACTGTCCTCTATTGTCCTCCACTGTCCTCTACTGTCCTCTCCTCTATTCTACTCTACTCTCCTCTACTGCACTTGTCCTCTATTTTGCTCTCCTCTCCTCTAATGTCCTCTACTCTACTCTCCTGTCCTCTACTACACTGTCCTCTACTCTACTCTCCTCTACTGTCCTCTATTCTACTCCTCTCCTCTACTGCACTGTCCTCTCCAGTACTCTCCTCTACTGTCCTCTACTCTACTGTCCTCTACTCTCCTCTACTCTGCTATGCTCTCCACTCCTCTACTACACTGTCCTCTCCAGTACTCTCCTCTACTGTCCTCTACTCTACTCTATTCTCCACTCCTCTACTCTACTGTCCTCTACTCTGCTCTCCTCTACTGTCATCTACTCTGCTCTCCTCTACTACACTCTCCTCTCCTGTACTCTCCTCTACTGTCCTCTACTCTACTGTCCTCTCCTCAACTCTACTGTCCTCTGCTCTACTGCACTCTCCTCTACTCTACTCTACTCTCTTCTACTGCTCTGCACTGACCTCTACTCTACTCTGCTCTCCTCTACTCTCCTCTACTCTACTGCACTGTCCACTACTCTACTCTGCTCTCCTCTACTCTCCTCTACTCTACTGCACTGTCCACTACTCTGCTCTCCTCTCCTCTACTCTCCTCTACTCTACTCTCCTCCACTTGTCCTCTATTTTGCTCTCCTCTCCTCTAATGTCCTCTACTCTACTCTCCTGTCCTCTACTACACTGTCCTCTACTCTACTCTCCTCTACTGTCCTCTAGTCTACTCCTCTCCTCTACTGTCCTCTACTCTACTGTCCTCTACTCTCCTCTACTCTGCTATGCTCTCCACTCCTCTACTACACTGTCCTCTCCAGTACTCTCCTCTACTGTCCTCTACTCTACTGTCCTCTACTCTATTCTCCACTCCTCTACTCTACTGTCCTCTACTCTGCTCTCCTCTACTGTCATCTACTCTGCTCTCCTCTACTACACTCTCCTCTCCTGTACTCTCCTCTACTGTCCTCTACTCTACTGTCCTCTAATCTCAACTACTCTGCTCTGCTCTGCTCTCCTCTACTGTCCTCTACTGTCCTCTCCTCTACTGTCCTCTACTCTACTGTCCTCTACTCTACTCTCCTCCCCTCTACTGCACTGTCCTCTACTCTGCTCTACTGTCCTCTACTCTACTGTCCTCTCCTCAACTCTACTGTCCTCTGCTCTACTGCACTGTCCTCTGCTCTACTGCACTCTCCTCTACTCTCCTCTTCTCTACTCTACTGTCCTCTACTCTACTCTACTCTACTCTACTGTCCTCTCCTCTACTCTACTGTCCTCTACTATACTGTCCTCTCCTCTACTCTCCTCTACTCTACTGTCCTCTCCTCTACTCTACTGTCCTCTCATCTACTCTACTGTCCTCTACTCTACGGTCCTCTCCTCTGCTCTCCTCTACTCTACTGTATTCTCCTCTACACTCCTCTCCTCTACTCTCTTCCCCTCTCCTCTACTGCACTGTCCTCTCCTCTCCTCTACTCTACTGTCCTCTCCTCTACTCTACTGTCCTCTCCTCTACTGCACTCTCCTCTGCTGTACTCTACTGTCCTCTCCTCTACTCTACTGTCCTCTACTCTACTGTCCTCTACTATACTGTCCTCTACTCTACTGTCCTCTACTATACTGTCCTCTACTGTACTGTCCTCTCCTCTACTCTACTGTCCTCTACTCTACTCTACTCTACTCTACTATCCTCTACTCTAATGTCCTCTCCTCTACTGCACTCTCCTCTGCTGTACTCTACTGTCCTCTCCTCTACTCTACTGTCCTCTCCTCTATTGTCCTCTCCTCTATTGTCCTCTACTCTATTCTACTGTCCTCTACTCTATTCTACTGTCCTCTATTCTCCTCTACTCTCCTCTACTGCACTGTCCTCTACTCTACTGTACTCTCCTCTCCTATACTCTACTCTACTGTCCTCTACTCTCTTCTACTCTCCTCTACTCTCTTCTCCTCTCCTCTACTCTTTTCTCCTCTCCTCGACTGCACTGTCCTCTCCTCTCATCTCCTCTCCTCTACTGTCCTCTACTACACTGTCCTCTACTCTCCTCTCCTCTACTGCACTGTCCTCTACTGTCCTCTACTACACTGTCCTCTACTCTACTGTCCTCTACTCTACTCTCCTCCCCTCTACTGCACTGTCCTCTACTCTGCTCTACTGTCCTCTACTCTACTGTCCTCTCCTCAACTCTACTGTCCTCTGCTCTACTGCACTCTCCTCTACTCTACTCTGCTCTCCTCTACTCTCCTCTTCTCTACTCTACTGTCCTCTACTCTACTGTCCTCTACTGTCCTCTACTCTACTCTACTCTACTCTACTGTCCTCTCCTCTACTCTACTGTCCTCTACTATACTGTCCTCTCCTCTACTCTCCTCTACTCTACTGTCCTCTCCTCTACTCTACTGTCCTCTCATCTACTCTACTGTCCTCTACTCTACGGTCCTCTCCTCTGCTCTCCTCTACTCTACTGTATTCTCCTCTACACTCCTCTCCTCTACTCTCTTCTCCTCTCCTCTACTGCACTGTCCTCTCCTCTACTCTACTGTCCTCTCCTCTACTCTACTGTCCTCTCCTCTACTGCACTCTCCTCTGCTGTACTCTACTGTCCTCTCCTCTACTCTACTGTCCTCTACTCTACTGTCCTCTACTATACTGTCCTCTACTCTACTGTCTTCTACTATACTGTCCTCTACTATACTGTCCTCTCCTCTACTCTACTGTCCTCTCCTCTCCTCTCCCCTCCTCTACTCTACTCTACTCTACTCTACTATCCTCTCCTCTACTCTAATGTCCTCTCCTCTGCTGTACTGCACTCTCCTCTGCTATACTCTACTGTCCTCTCCTCTACTGCACTCTCCTCTGCTGTACTCTACTGTCCTCTCCTCTACTCTACTGTCCTCTCCTCTATTGTCCTCTCCTCTATTGTCCTCTACTCTATTCTACTGTCCTCTACTCTATTCTACTGTCCTCTATTCTCCTCTACTCTCCTCTACTGCACTGTACTCTACTCTACTGTACTCTCCTCTCCTATACTCTACTCTACTGTCCTCTACTCTCTTCTACTCTCCTCTACTCTCTTCTCCTCTCCTCTACTCTTTTCTCCTCTCCTCGACTGCACTGTCCTCTCATCTCCTCTCCTCTACTGTCCTCTACTGTCCTCTACTACACTGTCCTCTACTCTCCTCTCCTCTACTGCACTGTCCTCTACTGTCCTCTACTACACTGTCCTCTACTCTCATCTCATCTCCTCTACTGTCCTCTACTGTCCTCTACTGTCCTCTACTCTCCTCTCGTCTACTGCACTGTCCTCTACTCTCCTCTACTGCTCTACTGCTCTGCTCTACTCTACTGTCCTCTCCTGCACTGTCCTCTGCTCTACTCTGCTCTGCTCTGCTCTACTCTACTGCACTGTCATCTACTCTACTCTAATCTCCTCTACTGCACTGTCCTCTACTCTGCTCTACTCTACTCTCGTCTACTCTACTGCACTGTCATCGACTCTACTCTACTCTCTTCTACTGCACTGTCCTCTACTCTCCTCTACTGCAATGTCCTCTACTCTCCTCTACTCTCCTCTACTCTACTGTACTCTACTGCACTGTCCTCTTCTATTCTCCTCTACTGTCCTCTCCTCTCCTCTACTATTTTCCATTCTCCTCTCCTCTACTGCTCTATCCTCTACTCTGCTCTCCTCTACTCTACTATCCTCTACTCTACTGTCCTCTCCTCTACTCTACTGTCCTCTACTCTACTGTCCTCTACTCTACTGTCCTCTACTCTACTCTACTCTCCTCTACTCTACTGTCCTCTCCTCTACTCTACTGTCCTCTCATCTACTCTACTGTCCTCTACTCTACTCTACTGTCCTCTTCTCTACTATAATATACTGTCCTCTACTCTACGGTCCTCTCCTCTGCTCTCCTCTACTCTACTGTATTCTCCTCTACTCTACTCTCTTCTCCTCTCCTCTACTGCACTGTCCTCTCCTCTACTCTACTCTACTCTACTCTACTCTACTCTACTCTACTGTCCTCTACTCTACTGTCCTCTCCTCTACTGCACTCTCCTCTGCTGTACTGCACTCTCCTCTGCTATACTCTACTGTCCTCTCCTCTACTGCACTCTCCTCTGCTGTACTGCACTCTCCTCTGCTATACTCTACTGTCCTCTCCTCTACTCTACTGTCCTCTACTCTACTCTCCTCTACTCTACTGTCCTCTACTATACTGTCCTCTCCTCTACTCTACTGTCCTCTCCTCTACTCTACTGTCCTCTCCCATCCTCTACTCTACTCTACTCTACTATCCTCTCCTCTACTCGAATGTCATCTCCTCTACTGCACTCTCCTCTGCTGTACTCTACTGTCCTCTACTCTACTGTTCTCTCCTCTGCTCTATTGTCCTCTACTCTATTCTACTCTCCTCTATTCTACTGTCCTCTATTCTCCTCTACTCTCCTCTACTGCACTGTCCTCTACTCTACTGTACTCTCCTCTCCTATACTCTACTCTACTGTCCTCTACTCTCTTCTACTCTCCTCTCCTCTCCTCTACTCTTTTCTCCTCTCCTCTCATCTCCTCTCCTCTACTGTCCTCTACTGTCCTCTACTACACTGTCCTCTACTCTCCTCTACTGCACTGTCCTCTACTCTCATCTCATCTCCTCTACTGTCCTCTACTACACTGTCCTCTACTCTCATCTCCTCTCATCTCCTCTCATCTCCTCTCATCTCCTCTCCTCTAGCCACTGTCCTCTCCTCTCGTCTACTGCACTGTCCTCTACTCTCCTCTCCTCTACTGCTCTGCTCTACTCTACTGCACTTTCATCTACTCTACTCTAATCTCCTCTACTGCACTGTCCTCTACTCTGCTCTACTCTACTCTCCTCTCCTCTACTCTACTGCACTGTCCTCTACTCTGCTCTACTCTACTCTCCTCTCCTCTACTCTACTGCACTATCATCGACTCTACTCTACTCTCTTCTACTGCACTGTCCTCTACTCTGCTCTCCTCTACTCTGCTCTCCTCTGCTCTCCTCTACTGCACTGTCCTCTACTCTGCTCTACTGCACTGTCATCTACTCTACTCTCCTCTACTGTCCTCTCCTCTACTGCAATGTCCTCTACTCTCCTCTACTCTACTGTACTCTACTGCCCTGTCCTCTACTCTCCTCTACTCTACTGTACTCTCCTCTACTGTTCTCTCCTCTACTCTCCTCTACTCTACTCTACTCTACTGTACTATCCATATTCTCCTCTATTCTCCTCTCCTGTGCTCTCCTCTGTTCTCCTCTAATGTGCTCTTCTCTTTTCTCCTCTCCTCTATTCTCCTCTACTGTGCTCTCCTCTATTCTCCTCTACTGTGCTCTCCTCTATTCTCCTCTACTGTGCTCTTCTGTGCTCTTCTCTATTCTCATCTACTGTACTCTCATCTATTCTCATCTACTGTACTCTCCTCTATTCTCATCTACTGTGCTCTCCTCTATTCTCCTCTACTGTGCTCTTCTGTGCTCTTCTCTATTCTCATCTACTGTACTCTCATCTATTCTCATCTACTGTACTCTCCTCTATTCTCATCTACTGTGCTCTCCTCTATTCTCCTCTACTGTGCTCTCCTCTATTCTCCTCTACTGTGCTCTCCTCTCCTCCTCTCCTGTACTCTCTCTCTTTTCTTTCCTCTCCTCTATTATCCTGTGCTCTCCTCTCTTCTCTTCTACTCTACTGTACTCTACTCTGTCCAGATTTTGCTGCTGTTGACAAGGTGGTTGTTTACTGATGTTGTTGTCTGGTTGTTGCTCAGGATGCCCCATAGGGAGTTTCAAGACCTTCAAACTGACTTGGACACAAATGCATCGAGGGGTTACCATCAACCAGATAGTCTCTATGACGACGACCAACAACCCATTTACCAAGATGGTGGGCGGTCGCCAAAGCGACGGTTGTTCCCCTCTACACCCCAGGGTGAGGTCCCTTGGTTACCATAGTGATTCAATCAGGGGTGTCACTGATTAGCTGATAAAGATGATGATGGAACACTCAAAGGGCTTTACATTGTAATGAGATCCATAAATGTAAATGATAGGTGTCTCTCCCATGTTTAAACCTCCAGCACCCCACAGACCCTCCTTCAACTGTCTCTCCTGTGTTTAAACCTCCAGCACCCCACAGACCCTCCTTCAACTGTCTCTCCTGTGTTTAAACCTCTAGCACCCCACAGACCCTCCTTCAACTGTCTCTCCTGTGTTTAAACCTCCAGCACCCCACAGACCCTCCTTCAACTGTCTCTCCTGTGTTTAAACCTCCAGCACCCCACAGACCCTCCTTCAACTGTCTCTCCTGTGTTTAAACCTCTAGCACCCCACAGACCCTCCTTCAACTGTCTCTCCTGTGTTTAAACCTCCAGCACCCCACAGACCCTCCTTCAACTGTCTCTCCTGTGTTTAAACCTCCAGCACCCCACAGACCCTCCTTCAACTGTCTCTCCTGTGTTTAAACCTCCAGCACCCCACAGACCCTCCTTCAACTGTCTCTCCTGTGTTTAAACCTCCAGCACCCCACAGACCCTCCTTCAACTGTCTCTCCTGTGTTTAAACCTCCAGCACCCCACAGACCCTCCTTCAACTGTCTCTCCTGTGTTTAAACCTCCAGCACCCCACAGACCCTCCTTCAACTGTCTCTCCTGTGTTTAAACCTCCAGCACCCCACAGACCCTCCTTCAACTGTCTCTGCTGTGTTTAAACCTCCAGCACCCCACAGACCCTCCTTCAACTTTGAGTGTCTGCGGAGACATAGCAGTCAGGATGATGACATCCCCTTGACCCCTTCCGTTCCCCATCGAACAGCTCTACCCCTGCATCTGATGCAGCAACAGGTGTGTACCACTGAACCAAACTGATGGCTGCCCATATGCACTGAAAGACTTACTCTCACACAATTAGCTTACAAAATATTGACACAACTCACTGCACATACACACAAACATGTGTGAGTCTTAATTTAGGCAATGAATTAAAGGTATGTCTATGTGGTTTGACCTCCATGACCCCTCCTCTTCTCCTGTTCCCTAGGTGATGGCAGTGGCTGGCCTGGACTCCAGTAGAGTCCAGCGTCTCTCTCCATCACGCTCTCTACGTTCCTGGGCCACGCCCCCCACCTCCCCCATTAGCAGGGACCACTCCCCATACTACACCCCCCTCATCCAGGTACGTGTGTGTGTGTGCATTTCTGAATGTAAATGTGTTGATACATTTTGTGTGTGTGTGTGTTTGTGTGTATCCAGGTGGACTGGCGTGGTCCCGGGAGTGTGAGCAGCACCCCTGGCTCTGTGAGAAGAAGCTCCTGGTACACTGACGCCCCGGAAGCCCCCTTGAGCCTCACCTACTCCCCCTCACAGCTCCAGATCCCCCCAGAGTACCGCAGGCAGTACCACCAGAAGATAGGCAGTGCCAACAGCCTAGTAGAGGCCGTGAGTAGCCCTGACACACACACACAACACACACAACACATACACACACACAACACACACACACACACTTTGATTGATTTAATGATTTCCCCCTTTTTCCTGTTTCAGGTGTTGATTTCAGAAGGACTGGGGAAATACGCCAAGGACCCCAAATTTGTGGCGGCGACGAAGCATGAGATCGCAGACGCCTGCGAGATGACCATCGATGAGATGGAGAGTGCCGCCAGCAACCTGCTGAATGGCAGTATGGGTAATGGAGCGGGGGAAACCGGGGCCACGGACAAAGTGATGGCCACGAACCTCAGGGACCGTAATCTCCATGACTACAGTGATGAGGAGCCGGACACGAGTGTGAAATGTGAAGAAGATCTGACTGATGAGATGATATGCATCAGCACCCTATAGCATTCAGTCACATAGGCTGACATGGCACCCTATAGCATTCAGTCACATAGGCTGACATGGCACCCTATAGCATTCAGTCACATAGGCTGACATGGCACCCTATAGCATTCAGTCACATAGGCTGACATGGCACCCTATAGCATTCAGTCACATAGGCTGACATGGCACCCTATAGCATTCAGTTACATAGGCTGACATGGCACCCTATAGCATTCAGTCACATAGGCTGACATGGCACCCTATAGCATTCAGTCACATAGGCTGACATGGCACCCTATAGCATTCAGTTACATAGGCTGACATGGCACCCTATAGCATTCAGTCACATAGGCTGACATGGCACCCTATAGCATTCAGTCACATAGGCTGACATGGCACCCTATAGCATTCAGTCACATAGGCTGACATGGCACCCTATAGCATTCAGTCACATAGGCTGACATGGCACCCTATAGCATTCAGTCACATAGGCTGACATGGCACCCTATAGCATTCAGTCACATAGGCTGACATGGCACCCTATAGCATTCAGTCACATAGGCTGACATGGCACCCTATAGCATTCAGTCACATAGGCTGACATGGCACCCTATAGCATTCAGTCACATAGGCTGACATGGCACCCTATAGCATTCAGTTACATAGGCTGACATGGCACCCTATAGCATTCAGTTACATAGGCTGACATGGCACCCTATAGCATTCAGTTACATAGGCTGACATGGCACCCTATAGCATTCAGTTACATAGGCTGACATGGCACCCTATAGCATTCAGTCACATAGGCTGACATGGCACCCTATAGCATTCAGTCACATAGGCTGCATTTGACATGGCACCCTATAGCATTCAGTCACATAGGCTGCATTTGACATGGCACCCTATACCATATGAAGTGCACTATATAGGGAGAGATGTGCCTTTTGGAGTGCCTTTCTTTCTGTGGAATGAATAGGTGGATGGAAACACTGCCAGCTGGAGAGAACTGTAGGGATGGAGGGACATGCTAAGGATCCAACTACAGAGGAGTGGAGGGATGGAGGGACATGCTAAGGATCCAACTACAGAGGAGTGGAGGGATGGAGGGACACGCTAAGGATCCAACTACAGAGGAGTGGAGGGATGGAGGGACATGCTAAGGATCCAACTACAGAGGAGTGGAGGGATGGAGGGACATGCTAAGGATCCAACTACAGAGGAGTGGAGGGATGGAGGGACACGCTAAGGATCCAACTACAGAGGAGTGGAGGGATGGAGGGACATGCTAAGGATCCAACTACAGTGGAGTGGAGGGATGGAGGGACATGCTAAGGATCCAACTACAGAGGAGTGGAGGGATGGAGGGACATGCTAAGGATCCAACTACAGAGGAGTGGAGGGATGGAGGGACACGCTAAGGATCCAACTACAGAGGAGTGGAGGGATGGAGGGACATGCTAAGGATCCAACTACAGAGGAGTGGAGGGATGGAGGGACATGCTAAGGATCCAACTACAGAGGAGTGGAGGGATGGAGGGACACGCTAAGGATCCAACTACAGAGGAGTGGAGGGATGGAGGGACATGCTAAGGATCCAACTACAGTGGAGTGGAGGGATGGAGGGACATGCTAAGGATCCAACTACAGTGGAGTGGAGGGATGGAGGGACACGCTAAGGATCCAACTACAGAGGAGTGGAGGGATGGAGGGACATGCTAAGGATCCAACTACAGTGGAGTGGAGGGATGGAGGGACATGCTAAGGCTCCAACTACAGTGGAGTGGAGGGATGGAGGGACACGCTAAGGCTCCAACTACAGTGGAGTGGAGGGATGGAGGGACATGCTAAGGATCCAACTACAGTGGAGTGGAGGGATGGAGGGACATGCTAAGGCTCCAACTACAGTGGAGTGGAGGGATGGAGGGACACGCTAAGGCTCCAACTACAGTGGAGTGGAGGGATGGAGGGACATGCTAAGGATCCAACTACAGTGGAGTGGAGGGATGGAGGGACATGCTAAGGATCCAACTACAGTGGAGTGGAGGGATGGAGGGACACGCTAAGGCTCCAACTACAGTGGAGTGGAGGGATGGAGGGACATGCTAAGGATCCAACTACAGTGGAGTGGAGGGATGGAGGGACACGCTAAGGCTCCAACTACAGTGGAGTGGAGGGATGGAGGGACATGCTAAGGCTCCAACTACAGAGGAGTAGAGGGATGGAGGGACACGCTAAGGATCCAACTACAGTGGAGTGGAGGGATGGAGGGACACGCTAAGGATCCAACTACAGAGGAGTGGAGGGATGGAGGGACACGCTAAGGATCCAACTACAGTGGAGTGGAGGGACACGCTAAGGATCCAACTACAGTGGAGTAGAGGGATGGAGGGACATGCTAAGGCTCCAACTACAGTGGAGTAGAGGGATGGAGGGACATGCTAAGGATCCAACTACAGTGGAGTGGAGGGATGGAGGGACATGCTAAGGCTCCAACTACAGTAGAATGGAGGGATGGAGGGACATGCTAAGGCTCCAACTACAGTAGAGTGGAGGGATGGAGAGACACGCTAAGTATCCAACTACAGTGGAGTGGAGGGATGGAGGGACACGCTAAGTATCCAACTACAGTGGAGTGGAGGGATGGAGGGACACGCTAAGTATCCAACTACAGTGGAGTGGAGGGATGGAGGGACACGCTAAGGATCCAACTACAGAGGAGTGGAGGGACACGCTAAGGCTCCAACTACAGTGGAGTGGAGGGATGGAGGGACATGCTAAGGCTCCAACTACAGTGGAGTGGAGGGATGGAGGGACATGCTAAGGTTCCAACTACAGTGGAGTGGAGGGATGGAGGGACCAGCTAAGGATCCAACTACAGAGGAGTGGAGGGATGGAGGGACACGCTATGTATCCAACAACAGTGGAGTAGAGGGATGGAGGAACACGCTAAGAATCAAACTACAGAATGGAGAGATTGAGGGACACGCTAAGGATCCAACTACAGAGGAGTGGAGGGATGGAGGGACACGCTAAGGATCCAACTACAGAGGAGTGGAGGGATGGAGGGACACGCTAAGTATCCAACTACAGAGGAGTGGAGGGATGGAGGGACACGCTAAGGATCCAACTACAGTGGAGTGGAGTGATGGAGTGACACGCTAAGGATCCAACTACAGTGGAGTAGAGTGATGGAGGGACATGCTAAGGATCCAACTATAGAGGAGTGGAGGGATGGAGGGACATGCTAAGGATCCAGCTCCAGTAGAGTGGAGGGATGGAGGGACATGCTAAGGATCCAGCTTCAGTAGAGTGGAGGGATGGAGGGACATGCTAAGGATCCAGCTTCAGTAGAGTGGAGGGATGGAGGGACATGCTAAGGATCCAGCTTCAGTAGAGTGGAGGGATGGAGGGACATGCTAAGGATCCAGCTTCAGTAGAGTGGAGGGATGGAGGGACATGCTAAGGATCCAGCTTCAGTAGAGTGGAGGGATGGAGGGACATGCTAAGGATCCAGCTTCAGTAGAGTGGAGGGATGGAGGGACATGCTAAGGATCCAGCTTCAGTAGAGTGGAGGGATGGAGGGACATGCTAAGGATCCAGCTTCAGTAGAGTGGAGGGATGGAGGGACATGCTAAGGATCCAGCTTCAGTAGAGTGGAGGGATGGAGGGACATGCTAAGGATCCAGCTTCAGTAGAGTGGAGGGATGGAGGGACATGCTAAGGATCCAGCTCCAGTAGAGTGGAGGGATGGAGGGACACGCTAAGGATCCAGCTTCAGTAGAGTGGAGGGATGGAGGGACATGCTAAGGATCCAGCTTCAGTAGAGTGGAGGGATGGAGGGACAGGCTAAGGATCCAGCTTTAGTAGAGTGGAGGGATGGAGGGACATGCTAAGGATCCAGCTTCAGTAGAGTGGAGGGATGGAGGGACATGCTAAGGATCCAGCTTCAGTAGAGTGGAGGGATGGAGGGACATGCTAAGGATCCAGCTACAGAGGAGTGGAGGGATGGAGGGACATGCTAAGGATCCAGCTACAGAGGAGTGGAGGGATGGAGGGACATGCTAAGGATCCAGCTACAGAGGATTTTCACCCAACTTTCTTTCTCTCTGTCTGGCAACACCCAGTGAACCAAGAGATGTAGGTAGGGGTTGTCCTTTAGGGGATGCAGTAATGCTAGGTTTGCAGTACATTCAGGATGAGTAGGATTAGTGTCACCGCCTCAATGACTTCATACAGAAATCACATATCAGTGACATCACGTTCCAATCCTCAGGCATATCCCCCCTGCCTCCCATTTGCCTTACCCTCTGCACAGAGATACTGAGAATAGTGAGTCATAGGTGTCGTGGTGGCCATTTTACAGACCACTTTTTGAAACTGTGAACAACCAACACACAAGAAAACAGTGTACTCAAATATCACACACTCATTCCTGCCCAACCAATCAATCTTCAGGGATGACAGGGTTCCGATCGATAGACACATGAACAGGTACAGACACTAGAAGCCATGTTGTTTTAGTGAAAGGAAAAAGCTATTAAGTTGTAGATATTTTTTAAACCCTGTAAGAAAAATAAACTATAGAAAAGAGATGCTTTATATTTGGTTAATTATGAATCGTTACAGGTATAGCAATATCGTCCCCATGCCTATGTTTTATTTGTGAATTAATATGAAATTATATTTTATAATCTTGTCGCCTTTTTTCCTGCTAGAATGCATTATGTTTAAGCATTGCAGTTTAAGGAGGATAATATTGATGTAGAATGACTATGATGTCAAAAAGAGCTGCTTTCACTGAAGTGTACGTACAGTATGGCTGTACAGAAGGGGGGTTTACCATTTACCAGCTTAGCTCACTGCCAACAGAAATAAATAGTTCCAGGTTACATTGAGGACAACTGTTTTTCATTGTGTATTGTACAGCACTAGAGCAGTTTAACTGTTTACTGTGTTACTGTGCTTCTTCTTCAACTGGTTACTGTCATGGAAATGGGTTCATTTCCTGTCAACCTTTACAGTATGTGCATTGAAAGGGCTCCTTAAAAAAAACACCAAAAGGGAAAATCTATGCTTTGAAGACACATAGCTGTGGCCAATAAGGCTGTATGACTAATATGCATTTTCCAAACGCGTAAAGTCAAGTTCAATATAAACGCATGTCATGTTAGGGATCTTTGTGAAATGGCGTCACGAAATGTAAATTTCTTAACAATGGAATATAGTGTTTACAACTACTAGGTTTTCCTCAGCATATAACTACCATCTTTCTCTCGACACCAAACAATGCTCTCAGTTCAACACATGAATGATGGCATAGTGATGGCCACATAGTGGGGTTTTATCTAGAAGGGATAATACAGCTTTGGTCCAAATGTACTTTTCATATAGCAGGTTAGGAGAAATAGGTTAAGGTTAGGAAAAGCGTTAAGGTCAGCTAAAAATAATTTAAAAAATAACTTTTGACGTCAATTTGACAAAAGTTGTGTCCCATCTAGAAATGACCACTCAGTGAGTGTTTCGAGAGTGGGGTTCAAATCCTGACATAATGGTATGCATGCCTTCCAGGACTGGTAATGATAACTACTGCACCAGAGGTTATATCACTGGCTCAAATTGTCTTTGAGATGGTGAGACTATACTTTTCCTGGGGCTATGTACAGTTGAACTCGGACGTTTATATACACTTAGGTTGGAGTCATTAAAACTCATTTTTCAACCACTCCACAAATTTCTTGTTAACAAAACTATAGTTTTGGCAAGTCGGTTATGCATGACACAAGTAATTTTTCCAACAATTGTTTACAAACAGATTATTTCACTTAATTCACTGTATCACAATTGCAGTGGGTCAGAGGTTTACAAACACTAAGTTGACTGTGCCTTAAAACAGCTTGAAAAATTCCAGAAAATGATGTCATGGCTTTAGAAGCTTCTGATAGGCTAATTGACATAATTTGAGTCAATTGGAGGTGTACTTGTGAATGTATTTCAAGGCCTACCTTCAAACTCAGTGCCTCTTTGCTTGACATCGTGGGAAAATCAAAAGAAATCAGCCAAGACCTCAGAAAAATAATTGTAGACCTCCACAATTCTGGTTCATTCTTGGGAGCAATTTCCAAATGCCTGAAGGTACCACGTTCATCTGTACAAACAATAGTACACAGGTATAAACACCATGGGACCAAGCAGCTGTCATACCGCTCAGGAAGGAGACACGTTCTGTCTCCTAGAGATTAACATGCGAAAAGTGCAAATCAATCCCAGAACAACAGCAAAGGACTTTGTGAAGATGCAGGTAGAAAAGTATCTATATCCACAGTAAAACGAGTCCTATATCGACATAACCTGAAAGGCCGCTCAGCAAGGAAGAAGCCACTGCTCCAAAACCGCCATAAAAAAGCCAGACTATGGTTTGCAACGGCACGTGGGGACAAAGATCGTAATTTTTGGAGAAATGTCCTCTGGTCTGATGAAACAAAAATAGAGCTGTTTGGCCATAATGACCATTGTTATGTTTGGAGGGAAAAGGGGGAGGTTTGCAAGCCGAAGAATACCATCCCAACCGTGAAGCACAGGGGTGGCAGCATCATGTTGTGGGGGTGCTTTGCTACAGGAGGGAGTTGTGCACTTCACAATATAGATCAAATGATGAAGAAAGAAAATTATGTGGATATATTGAAGCAACATCTCAAGACATCAGTCAGGAAGTTAAAGCTTGGTCGCAAATGGGTCTTCCAAATGGACAATGACACCAAGCATACTTCCAGAGTTGTGGCAAAATGGCTTAAGGACAACAAAGTCAAGGTATTGGAGTGGCCATCACAAAGCCCTGACCTCAATCCTATAGAAAACATGTGGGCAGAACTGAATAAGTGTGTGTGAGCAAGGAGGTCTACAAATCTGACTCAGTTAAACCAGCTCTGTCAGGAGGAATGGGCCAAAATTCACCCAATTTATTGTGGGGGGCTTGTGGAAGGCTACCTGAAACATTTGAACCAAGTTAAACAATTTAAAGGCAATGCTACCAAATACTAATTGAGTGTATGTAAACTTCTGACCCACTGGGAATGTGATGAAAGAAATAAAAACTGAAATAAATACATCTCTTTACTATTATTCTGGCATTTCACATTCTTAAAATAAAGTGCCAATCCTAACTGACCTAAGACAGGGAAATTTTACTCTGATTAAATTTCAGGAATTGTGAAGAACTGAGTTTAAATGTATTTGGCTAAGGTGTATGTAGACTTCCGACTTCAACTGTATGTGATTACAGAGACCTTTGAGTCAGAGATCTGCCAAGTGATATGTGAAGGTAACTCCCACTAATTGAATCATCTTTATTTATACTGTTTGCAAGTGATAAAAACAAAAACTACTTTGAGAAACAAAAGGTTTGATATGCAGCTTGTGCAATTCACAGCTTAATTCTTTGTACTGCTTCTGTTGTGTAAGAAACTGTGCAGAATGTGAAGGTTAAAGTGATTCACTGTACTTGAAGAATCCTGCTTTCTACCCGCTAACGTTACAGATGATTCCACTTTGTAGCAGATTAGTTTTACCTTCAGGTTTTATACTGTTGAAACCCCTTTTTTGTACAGTTCCTTTAATCTTTTGAACATTTGCCTGGAATGCTGATGATTTTGTAACGATCACAACTGAATAAACTCCAAGTCACTCAATGGCTCCAGATGACAGTATCTGTGTTATATGTACTCGGCGGCAGGAATTTGCCAAACAAAACATATGGACTCTACATATGATTAAAACAATTACCATCACAGCTGTTTGGTGAGTGTGTAAAACGCAGGGTGCAAAGTGATGATGTAATAGTCTTAATTGAAAACGTAGTCAGAAGCACTAACATGGTGGTTAATAATGCTGTACACATGACTGTGAACGTGTAGAAACTAGAGGGTACGTTTGTGTGGGATCATTATGTCTTATCTAGGCTCAGCTGTACAGCTACAGGGAATTTCTTTAGAAATGTCATAAATGTGACTTGAACATTGCCCATTGCGATGGTTGGCTAGCTGGCAGCTGTTGATTAAGTACCAACATTTCCATAGAAATCAAGTAGCTATAGATCCCGAGGAATTGTGATAGGCAAACAATGTGTTACCCCGATTCAAAACAATGGATTGGATTAGGAACAAAGACAGATAGAAAAGATTCAGTAAAATGTAAGTGCTGGTGATATGCAGTACCAGTCAAAAGTTTGGACACACCTACTCATTCAAGGGTTTTTCTTTATTTTTACTATTTTTACCCTAAAACACTTCTGCGAGTAGGCCTTTCTAATCGACCTGGCCCGGGTATCCTGGAAGGATATTGACCTCATCCCGTCAGGAGAGGATGCCTGGTCTTTCTTTAAAAGTGCCTTCCACACCATCTTAAATAAGCATGCCCCTTTCAAAAAATGTAGAACCAGGAATAGATATAGCCCTTGGTTCTCTCCAGACCTAACTGCCCTTGACCAGCACAAAAACATCCTGTGGCGTTCTGCATTGGCATCGAATAGCCCCTGTGATATGCAGCTTGTCAAGGAAGTTAGGAACCAATATACACAGGCACAGGCAGTAAGGAAAGCTAAGGCTAGCTTTTTCAAACAGAAAGTTGCATCCTGTAGTACTAACTCAAAAAAGTTCAGGGACACTGTAAAGTCCACGGAGAATAAGAGCACCTCCTCCCAGCTGCCCACTGCACTGAGGCTAGGAAACACTGTCACCACCGATAAATCCACAATAATTGAGAATTTCAATAATAATTTTTTGGCGGCTGGCCATGCTTTCCACCTAGCTACCCCTACCCCGGTCAACAGCACTGCACTCCCCACAACAACTCACCCAACCCTCCTTCACCCAAATCCAGATAGCTGATGTTCTGAAAGAGCGGCAAAATGTGGACCCCTACAAATCAGCCGGGCTAGACAATCTAGACCCTCTCTTTCTAAAATGGTCTGCCAAAATTGTTGCAACCCCTATCACTCACCTGTTCAACCTTTGTTTCGTATCGTCTGAGATTCCCAAAGATTGGAAAGCTGCCGCAATCATCCCCCTCTTCAAGGGGGAGACACTCTAGACCCAAACTGCTACAGACCTATCTATCCTACCCTGCCTCTCTAAGGTCTTCGAAAGCCAAGTTAACAAACAGATTACTGACCATTTACAATCCCACCGTACCTTCTCCGATATGCAATCTGGTTTCCGAGCTGGTCATGGGTGCACCTCAGCCACTCTCAAGGTCCTAAATGATATCATAACCTCCATCGATAAGAGACATTACTGTGCAGCCGTATTCATCGACCTGGCCAAGGCTTTTGACTCTGTCAATCACCACAATCTTATTGGCAGCCTCAACGGCCTTGGTTTCTCAAATGATTGCCTCGCCTGGTTATCCAACTACTTCTCTGATAGAGTTCAGTGTGTCAAATCGGAGGGCCTGTTGTCCGGACCTCTGGCAGTCTCTATGGGGGTACCACAGCGTTCAATTCTCGGGCCGACTCTTCTCTGTATACACCAAGGATGTCGCTCTTGCTGCTGGTGATTCTCTGATCCACCTCTACGTAGATGACACCATTCTGTATACTTCTGACCCTTCATTCGACACCGTGTTAACTAACCTCCAGGTCAGTTTCAATGCCATACAACTCTCCTTCCGTGGCCTCCAACTGCTCTTAAATGCAAGTGAAACGAAATGCATGCTCTTCAACCGATCACTGCCCGCACCTGCTCACCCGTCCAGCATCACTACTCTGGACGGTTCTGACTTAGAATTTGTGGACAACTACAAATACCGAGGTGTCTGGTTTGACTGTAAACTCTCCTTCCAGACTCACATTAAGCATCTCCAATCCAAAATTAAATATAGAATCGGCTTCCTATTTCGCAACAAAGCATCCTTCCCTCATGCTGCCAAACATACCCTCGTAAAACTGACCATCCTACCGATCCTCGACTTCTGCAATGTCATTTGTAAAATAGCCTCCAACACTCTACTCAACAAATTGGATGCAGTCTATCACAATGCCATCTGTTTTGTCACCAAAGCCCCATATACTACCCACCGCTGTGACCTGTGCGCTCTTGTTGCCCGGCCCTCGCTTCATACTCGTCGGTCATCTACAAGTCTCTGCTAGGTAAAGCCCCACCTTATCTCAGCTCACTGGTCACCATAGCAGCACCCACTCGTAGCACGCTCTCCAGCAGGTATATTTCACTGGTTACCCCCAAAGTCAATTCCTCCTTTGGCCGCCTTTCCTTACAGTTCTCTGCTGCCAATGACTGGAACGAACTGCAAAAATCACTGAAGCTGGAGACTCATATCTACCTCACTAGCTTTAAGCACCAGCTGTCTGAGCAGCTCACAGATCACTGCACCTGTACATAGCCCATCTGTAAACAGCCCATCCAACTACCTCATCCCCATACTGTATTTATTTATCTTGCTCCTTTGCACCCCAGTCTCTACTTGCACATTCATCTTCTGCACATCTACCATTGCAATGTTTAATTGCTGTATTGTAATTTACTTCGCCACCATATTATTGCCTAGACTTTTTGTTTTCTTTTTTTTCTACTGTATTATTGACTGTATGTTGTGTTTATTCCATGTGTAACTCTGTGTTGTTGTATGTGTCGAAATGCTATGCTTTATCTTGGCCAGGTCGCTTTTGTAAATGATAACTTGTTCTCAGCTAGCCTCCCTGGTTAAATAAAGGTGAAATAAAAAATCTCTGCTTGAAGCGTCACTACAGCCACCCTGGTCAAATCCAGGCTGTATCACAACCGGCCGTTGGAAGTCCCATAGTGTGGCGCACAATTGGCCCACCGTCGTCCGGTTTTGGCCGGTGTTGGCCGTCATTGTAAATAAAAATGTGTTCTTAACACAACTTGAACACTATATTTAATTATTAGTTTTGTGTGTCGTTGAGCTTTGCTACAGCTGCTTTAATTTATTTCACTGGCTCACCTTTGTCGGCAGGTTTTATTTGTGAACTTTTTTATAGCTTGCCCTTTATATTCCTTTTCTACTGAATAGTAAACTAGTGTTTGGGTTAAACTCGTAGCCCTTTACACTCCAGCCCGTATACGGTTGCGAATAGCAGATTTTGACACTGATAAGCACCTAAATTTTAACGCAGTGGCTGTACAGTAAAATACTATACATGACATCAGAGCGTAGGGTCTCTGCAGCGCTGTATGGGATGGGATTCAACTGACAGTAGTTCTAAAGGTGAGGACCAACCGCCAAAGGAAGCCTTATGTTTGTCGTATTGTGAAGAAAATGTGCTGCACCTGAATGCACTAATGACTATGTTCTCTGCGCTCCAAAAGTACAGTACAATCTGTTTTTCTGAAGTGCCTTGTGAAACTCTAACACCGTAAGATTGTATTTCAAACTTAGCTAGTCATGTTGGCAATATAATATTCTTTCAAATGATGCCTGTCTGACCCAGATTGCGATTTGTAATGGACCGTTTTGGGGTTTTGTAAACAGCAACAGTAATTGTGTGATGGCGGAGGGCTGTGTCCAAACAAAACAACTACAAGTGCGGGTGCTTCATTTCCTCAGCAGCAACAGCTACAAGCTCAAACAAGCACCTAATAGTTGAAGGCTCTTTCCTTAAGTCCTCAAAGTGCATTAAAATGACATACGAACTGTGCACAATTTGGAGAGGTGTGTGGTCACTTGGAGACACCAGTTAGACCTCTCAGTCAAACACTTGTCATTGTTTGGTCTGTGCACCTACACAAAATGTTCCATTAATATTCTTATTATGACACTGAATGTATCCAGAGTATTTTCAGATATCGTTGTCAACACATGCTGTGAAAAGTACAGAAAATATCAAATGCACATAAAATCAATGTTTGGGTTCAGTCTTGTGTTAGGTGAACTGTTGTGTCCTCACCTTTGGTCTAATAATTTCCTGATAATCTCCAAACTGTTCCCTTTCAATTGTTACCATGGTTATGCACGTCATCACATCATTCAAGTGCAAGTTAGCTTTTTTTTGCTTTTTTTTGTTGTCGCTTTTTTTCACACAGTAAAATACTACTTGAGTAAAAGTATAATAGAAGTATTTGGTTTTAAATATACTTAAGTATCAAAAGTAAATGTAATTGCAAAAATATACTTAAGTATCAAAAGTCAAATTAAAAGTGTAAATAATTTCATATTGCTCATATTAAGCAAACCAGGTGGTATAATTTTAATGTTTTATTTTAAATGTATGGATAGCCATGGGGCGGCAGTGTAGCCTAGTGGTTAGAGAGTTGGACTAGCAACCGAAGGTTGAGAGTTCAAACCCCCGAGCTGACAAGGTACAAATCTGTCGTTCTGCCCCTGAACAGGCAGTTAACCCACTGTTCCCAGGCCGTCATTGAAAATAAGAATTTGTTCTTAACTGACTTGCCTGGTTAAATAAAGGTAAAAAAGGGGCACACTCCAACACTCAGACATCATTTACAAACAAAGCATGTGTGTTTCATGGATCCGGGGGAGTAGGGTTGACCAGGTATGTTCTGTTGTCTGAATTGGACCATTTTCCAGTCCTGCTCAGTATTCAAAATTGAACAAGTACTTTTGGGTGTCAGGGAAAATGTATGGAGTAAAAAGTACCTTATTTTCTTTAGGAATGTAGCGAAAAAATATAAATAGTAAAGTAAAAAATTCCCAAACAACTACTTTAAAGTATTTTTTACTTAAGTACTTTACACCACTGGTCGTTGTCTTGTTGGAAGGTGAACCTTCGCCCCAGTCTGAGGTCCTGAGTGCTCTGGAGCAGGTTTTGGAGCACGCTGGGCCAATTGTGCACCATCCTATGAGACTCCCAATCATGGCCAGTTGTGATACAGCCTGGAATCAAACCAGGGTCTGCAGTGACACATCTAGCACTGAGATGCAGTGCCTTAGACCACTGCGCCACTTGGAAGCCCAGGTTCCTTCCAGACATGTTACTTGGCATTCAGGCCAAAGAATTCAAGTTTGGTTTCATCAGACCAGCGAATCTTGTTTCTCATGGTCTGAAAGTCCTTTGGGTGCCTTTTGGCAAACTATTATGTGCCTTTTACTGAGGAGTGGCTTCCATCTGGCCACTCTACCATAAAGGCCTGATTGGTGGAGTGCTGCAGAGATGATTGTTCTTCTTGAAGTTTCTCCCATCTCCACAGAGGAACTCTGGAGCTCTGTCAGACTGACCATTGGGTTCTTGGTCACCTCCCTGACCAAGGCCCTTCTCCGATTGATCATTTTGGACGGGTGGCCAGCTGTAGGAAGAGTCTTGGTGGTTCCAAACTTCTTCAATATATTAATGATGGAGGCCACTGTGTTCTTGGCAACCTTCAATGCTACAGAAATGTTTTGGTACCCTTCCCCAAATCTGAGCCTCGACACAATCCTGTCTCGGAGCTCTACGGACAATTCCTTCGACCTCGTGGCTTGGTTTTTGCTCTGACATCCACTATCAACTGTACTATCAACATTTTCTGTACTTGACACACATGTGCTTAGCTTTTCAACTAGCTAAAAGCTAGCTATTGGAGTCTGTGTGTACTTCCCTTTGTACCACAGCACGTTAAAGCAACTCACAAGTTGGAAATATTGAACACATGCAGAACACAGAACACACTGCAGCCTAGTGTGGCACCCCCAATGTAGCATTGCAGACATCTCCATTGACAATAAATGACTTTTGCCGGAACGCAAAGAGTTTGATGCATCTGGTAGACATGAGGCATAACCCTACTATCTTTAAGAGTGGGCTAAACACTGGTTCTGGAATTTTGGAGATTGACTCTGAAAATGTTAGTCAGGTTTTTGCATTTCGGGCAATTCACCAAAAAATATGTCCTTGATGTCTTACTTGCTATAGATACCAAGATATCTACAGGGGCTGACCAATTGTAACCGGGTACGCTTGTCTTCGATACCTGGAGGTGTTCTTGTGAAGAGCCGTCCGGGCTCTTTTCCAGGTACAATGACGGCAACAGACAAACATCTGGGCCGAGGGTATGCTGTCCTCTTGCTCTGGGAAGAGCGGGGGCTGATAACCCAGGGAAAACTCAAAGGGCAAGAGACCCGTGGCAGAGCAAGGAATGTTGTTGCGGGCATATTCAACCCACGCTAGTTGCTGGCTCCAGGTGGTGGGGTTGGCGGAGACCAGGCATTGAAGAGTCATGTCCAGGTCTTGGTTGGCTTGCTCCGACTGGCCATTGGACTGGGGGTGGCTGGCCGACGACCCAATATGTGTGCAGAACACCTTTCACAATCGGGACGAGAATTGAGGACCCCGGTTGGAGACCATGTCCACTGGGAGTCCATGGATCCAGAAGACATGCTGCACCATGAGCTGGGCTGTCTCTTTGGCAGGGGGTAGCTTTAGAAGAGGAATGAATTGGGTGGCTTTGGAAAACCGGTCCACTTCTGTCAGGATGGCGGTGTTGCCATCAGACGGGGGGAGACCCATGACAAAGTCCAGGGGTATGTGAGACCAAGGACAGTGAGGAACAGGCAGAAGTTGAAGGAGACTAGCCGGAGCTTGCTGGGGAGTCTTGTTCTGCGCACAGATCGTGCATGCGGCGGTGAACGTGGAGACATCGGGAACGATGGTAGGCCACCAAGCGTTGTTGCACAGAGGCCTGGGTCCGACGGGAGCCCAGGTGGCAGGCCAGCTTAGAGGAGTGGGCCCACTCCAGCACTGAGGAGCGGACAGCGTCAGGAACAAACATCTGGTTATTTGGCTCGTCCTATAATTCCCCCGATACTCCGTGCAGGAACATGTCGAACAGCGCTTCCGGGTTCCAGGAACTCTTAGCTGCCAACGTGCAGAAATCCACCGCATAATCTGTCACACTGTGGGAGTCTTGCCGAAGCTGGAGTAACTTCTGGGCAGCCTCTCTCCCGGACAATGGAGCATCGAACTTTCTTCACCTCCGCCAGGAGGTAAGCGGGGTTCCCAGGAAATTGGGGTGGCCAGGGAGGCGGCGTTCCTAACAGCTGGGTTACTGAGGGGCTATTGTCGTGGTAGGCTGCCAAACAGATAACCTGTGGAATTGCTCCAGCAATGTGTTCAACTCTCTGTCATGGCATTCGGCCAAGGTCTGGAACCCTTCCATAAGACCACGAAGCAAGACCTCGTGCCTTCCAATGGTGGCTCCTTGGGAGGAGATGGCGTTGCGGAACTGGTCCGAGTCTGCTGGGTCAGTCAGGAGAAGACACAGATGCAGATAGTGTCGAAGTAACAAACTTTTATTACTAGAACAGAGTGCAGGCAAAACGACAGTTCAAGGGCAGTCAGAGGTCCGAAAATCCATATCAGAGTCAATCAATTAATCAAATGTATTTATAAAGCCCTTTTTACATCCGCTGATGTCACAAAGTGCTGTACAGAAACCCAGCCTAAAACACCAAACAGCAAGCAATGCAGATGTAGAAGCACGGCAGCCCATAAGGTACAGAACACGGCAGGTAGTCTCGGTTCAGGGCAGGCAGAAGTCAATAATCCAGGGTGGTGTGATAAGGTACATAATGGCAGGCAGGCTCAGGGCAGACAGAATGGTTAAAACCGGGAAAACTAGTAAACAGGAACTATAAAAAGACAGGAGCAAGGGGAAAAACACTGGTAGTCTTGACGAACAAAACGAACTGGTAATAAACAAACAGAGAACACAGGTATAAATACACTGGGGATAATAGGGAATATGGGCAACACCTGGAGGGGGTGGAGACAAGCACAAAGACAGGTAAAACAGATCAGGGTGTGACAGTAATAAGCAACTTTGCTCTTTTTTGTCTGTGCATGGTATTTTGACATAAATCAATCTGGATTTAGGCCAGGGCACAACATTATCACAGCAACAACATTAGTTGTTAATTATGTTGTCAATGATTTAGATGCTAAAATGAATTGCGCTGTGCATCTGTCAAAAGTGTTTGATACTGTTGATCATGCTATTTTATTGAACAAGTTGTCCTCAATTGGCCTAGGTTCTGACGCCTGCTCATGGTTTCATGGTTATTTTAGTGACAGAACTCAGGCCATTGTGATTGAAGGGGTTAATAAGTACGAATTTCTTGAAGTACATAAAGGTGTTCCGCAGGGGTTGATACTAGGACCTGCTCTTTTCACTATTCATATAAATGCTATTGGTTAATCTGTTAACATGTTTAACAGTATGTACACAATTTCCCCGACAGCTGATATGGATGTGACAAGGCTACAGTCCGATTTTGCAGCTGTGCAGGAAGCTCTTAGTGATTTATAACTCGTGCGTAATACGGGCTAAACGAAATACATGTTATTTTCAAGTTCTCGTAAGATTGTCTCACATGGATTACATCTTCACTCATCGGATGGTTCTATAATCGAACGAATCCCTGCATACAAATGCCTTGGTATTTGGATTGACAATGATTTAACATTTAGAAAACATACGAATGAGCTTGTTAAGTAGCTAAGATTTAAAGCAGCCTTTTTTTTACATAAACAGATTGCCTCTTTCTAATTAGCATGTAAATCACATCATTACACTATTTTGTTAACTCCACTGTTGAAATGACGAGGGTTGGTTAACTCTGGAAACCAGAATTACTTGCACCCAATGTTTGAAATAATCTCCAAAAGATGCTTTGGTATCCCTAGGGCAATTCAGACAGAGGATAGGATTTTTATAATGAAGAATGTGTTTGTTTTAATTGACAGTGTTTTGTATCTTAATGCGTATTTCATGTGTATATGTTGTGTATATTTATTTTTGTATTTAGTTTATTTAACCTTTATTTAACTAGGCAAGTTTATACTTGTCTATTGATGTGTTTGTTTTCGTATTGTGTAGGACTCATTTGCAAGAGACTAGTCTCAATATGACTTCTCTGTTGAAATTAAGGTAAATAAATATAGTAGCCTATCATGCATTTCTAGTCAAGGAGAATCATGTAGCCTATATGGACTATACTGGGAGGCGGCTATAAGGAGAGTCAACCGTCAACGCTTTCATTCTCGAGTTTCAGTTTCAACATATCAAACAATTTCAACTTTTTTTAAAAGCGAGAAATGTTTGCGACATCATCTATATTTTCTGTGATATTTAATTTTTTACTTTTAAATTCACCTGTCTATGAAAACACAGATAATGTGTCTGTTATGATTTTTTAAAATGTAGGCATTAACACGATGTAAAACTGGAGTGGGGTCACAGCAGGCAATGCAGAAAATGGCATAGGTCTTCGAACTGTGGTTCAAATTTCGAAACAATCAACTTCGATCCGATTATGTGGTTTTAAATAGAAATTACATCTTAAAAAAACGGGTTTGCTCATCGCTATTCTTGATCGCATTGACCGATCTTTGAATTCTGTCACACACTGCAGATACGAGGATGGCATGCCACCGGGCGCTGGATTTCCCTTTGCAGTACGCGCCGGGAGCAGCAGAGTGGGAGGAGTCCTACAATGATCTGTCCCACCATGACACCCTACAATCCAGCGCGCGGGGTGCCACGCGCACGTAGCCTATCCAACCGATATAACCAAGGGGTTCACAGAGTGATCGTCAGTAAGCGGACGGATTTGGTGTTCTCGATAGTTTATTATATAACCCTTTCACGGGATATTTAGCCATTTTGCAACTACATATGAATATGTGATTATTGTTTTCAGTCATGAGGACCTTGCTGTTGATTATATTCTCTAAATTACTTACTGCTCAGCCGTCACCCATAATTGTAAGTTTTTATTTATCCTATAAAAATGGTTTAGTTGGGAGATGAATCCTTTTAATTGTTCATTATGTTATTCACAGAGTGTTACATGTGAGGAATCGGAATATGGTGAGTTAGCCCAGGGATGGTTCACTCAGATTACAATATTATTTATTTGTTTTCTTACCTTGAATTATGGTGACAAGGATAGACTGTAATCCACAAACTGTCAAATCAGTCTACTAATCCATAGACTGCTTTCAGGGTGAGGAAATAATATTTTAATGACCTGTGCAAAGGTATGCTCATTGCAATCTTCCTTAAGAGGGTTACCTTATTCCTATTAAAGCAGTGGTTAGCAAGTCTGTGTTTTGTAGACATGCTGCTGTTTGCTACGTTGGTGTCAGGAGTGGGATGCTGTCATTTATTGATGGGGTATTTTTTCCCCAAGCGATACCACTGGAATGGATAGAGATTCCTCAGGCCTGTCCTTCTCTTCTACTCGCACTCAAAGTTGCTGTTCTGCCTGAAGACTTTGGGGCTATTCGGCTGAACATAAGTTGGGCCATCAACATCGACAGTAGGGGAAGCCTTATCGGAATTAATTGCATGTTAATAGAAATAGATTTGGAAAAATAACAGTGATGCATATAATACTAACACTTCATATATTTTGCAGAAAGCATTTACTATCTCACAGGAACTTGGATCGATATAGATGGTGATCCATACCGCTGTCGGTATGAACCACCTTTTGAAGAAGTTGACCTCAGGGGTCTCGAACAGGTGGGCCTACTGTAGCCTATTCCTTTACAACAAATTTCAAATCCCAATCAGTGGCTATATTGCTGATAATTGCTATAGTTAAAAAAGGTATATTTGCTAATGTCTAACTCTTTTTGTATTATTCAGGTAAGGCTCATTGAGATTTACATTTACATTTAAGTCATTTAGCAGACGCTCTTATCCAGATAATGTCTTTTTCATACAGCTGTGGTTCTATTACCTTGCACCTGCAGAACCAGTGTTCCATCTGATCATCACTGCTTACAATCTTCCGATTCCGGCAGAGGGTGAATTTTCCAAGTTTACGACATGTAATGTACCATATGGTAAGTACGTTTTTTTTAATGAATTGTAATGTTTTTATAGGGATATTAGTTAAATAAAAAATAAGAAGAATACTAATAATTAGCATATGTTACTGAAATGTAAACTCTAGTATATAAGACTATACCTACAGTGGCGTAGCACAGATTTGTTGGGCCCCGCAAGGTCAGAGCAAGGCCCCCCAACCCTTGGGGCAGAGAGAGTTGTATAGCTAAACTCATGCTATTTTACACATTTTGACATTAGGCTGAGAGAAAATGTTGCTGTTTTAGAGAACAGTCGTAACTTATTTTTCACAAATATTTGTCTTAATATAAAAAATAATATATATTTTTTGATAGACCAAAGTATCAACTTTACCATGTAAAGGAACAACTTTTTTTGTTTTGTTTTATAGCCCTATTCAATGCTCGTTTTTATCAATATTTAGCATATAAAATAACATTTATAAAGCAAACATTACCCCTTAGGTCGAGCAAATACTTCAATTGTTTCAGCATATTTTGCAAAACAGTGATGCAAATATTTGTTCAGAATATTGACAAAACAAATCGATCATAAGGCGGCTAACATCAGTGACAGATATTACAAACCACTGACGGAGTTGACAACAGATACTCAAAACACATATTTTAGCCTCTAAAAATAAAAGTCCAATACAAATATTTGGAAAATTATTCATTTGAAAATCCCCAATAAAAACATAACATTCTATCAGATCTGTCAGCACTCTTACGGAGTTGACGTTAGCTGATGGAGTTAATGTTTAACGGAGTTGACAAAATTGGCATTTTTCTTCTTCATTCAAGTGGTATACATGGTAGCAATTGTGTTTTTCCTCATTTGCTTTATGACTCTAAAATCTAATATAGCATATTCTATCTTAATTTATCAGGCTGATGAAGTTGACAGTTTATGGTTTTAACCATTGTCTGTTCCTTCCTGCATGTTTCCGAACATCTAAGTTCCTGTAGATTGTGAAAACAGGATGTCACATACTGCAGTCGCACGGCTCTTATCTGTATGCCCAGACTTATGACTAAATCACACAAGACAAGTCTGTACCTGCAAAATACTAACATATTATATCTAAGTAAAAACAACATAGTAGGTCTAATTAAACAGTATAGTATGTAATGAATATTACATTTCCACCACAGTGCTAATGGTCGTTGTCCTGTTGGAAGGTGAACCTTCACCCTAGTCTGATGCCCAGACTGCTCTGGAGCAGGTATTCATCAAGGATATCTCTGTACTTTGCTCCGTTCATCTTTCCCTCGATCCTGACTTGTCTCCCAGTCCCTGCTGCTGAAAACATCCCCACATCATGATGCTGCCACCACCATGCTTCACCATAGGGATGGTACCAGGTTTCCTCCAGACGTGAACTTTGGCATTCAGGCCAAAGAGTTCAATCTTGGTTTCATCAGACCAGAAAATCTTGTTTGTCATGGTCTGAGAGTTCTTTAGGTGCCTTTTGGCAAACTCCAAGTGGGATGTCACGTCCCTTTTATTGAGGAGTGGCTTCCGTCTGGCAACTCGACCATAAAGGCCTTATTGGAGTAGTGCTGCAGAGATGGTTGTCCTTCTGGAAGGTTCTCACAGAGGAACTCTGGAGCTCTATCAGAGTGACCATTGGGTTCTTGGTCACCTCCCTGACCAAGGCCCTTCTCCCCTGATTGCTCAGTTTGGCCGGGCGGCCAACTCCAGGAAGAGTCTTGGTGGTTCCAAACTTCTTCCATTTAAGAATGGACAATCTTGTCTTGGAGCTCTACGGACAATTCCTTCAACCTCATGGCTTGGTTTTTGATCTGAGATGCACTGTCAACTGTGGGACCCTATATAGACAGGTGTGTGCCTTTCCAAATCATGTTCAGTCAATTGAATTTACCACAGGTGGTCTCCAATCAAGTTGTAGAAACATCTCAAGGATGATTGATGGAAACAGGATGCACCTGAGGGGGGGGGGGGATATCAATCCATTTTAGAATAAGGCTGTAAGGTAACAAAATGTGGAAAATGGGAAGGGGTCTGAATACGTTCCAAATGCACTGCATAAGAAAAATAAATACATAATTTTTATAATGGAATTACTCGTATACCTTTTATGTGGAAATGGCCTATTCACTTCAATACATTTTTCAGCAGGCACCAGGTTACCTTCAGACGAGTCCCGTGAAACTTGAGGGAGTCATTGAGCAAAACAGAGAATACCAACGTGTTCATGAGTCTAATCTTTCTGTAGAGAGGTCATATTAGTGTGTAGCAGAAACGGTTCGGACGCTACAGACTTTTTCGTGAGAACATCGATTTTCGGGATGTCTGATAAACACTGCTGTAGCTCTGCCACCTTCCACCGTTGTCACTAGTTAACACAGCCACAAAGTCAAATTAGCTATGTCATAAAAACTCATGAAGACTAAAATTAGCTTTTTGGTATTTTTGGTTAGGGTTAGGCATAAGGTTAGCAGTCTGGTTAAGGTTAGGGTTAAGGTAAGGGTTAGGCTTAAAATCAGATTTTAAGTAGATCAATTGTAAAAAAAAATAAAAAAATGTAAAAGGCAGGGTTTAGCCATAATTACGATTTTGTGGCTGTGGTAACTAGTGACGACGGATGCGGTGGATTGACAACAAACAAACAAAAACAGAATGGAGCATGGGGGGGCCTCAAGCGGAGATTATTTTTTTTCATGCCCAGCTCATGAGGCCCCTTGATGATGTGACGGCCTGAGGCAATTATCTCTCCTGCCTATTTGCCTCTTCTGCCAGTGTGTTCATGGCTTATGATGTGTGCATATGCTATCTACAGGTCAACCTCAGGGGGAACCCCAATCACCCCCCTAAAAAAATGGGGGGAGGTTGGGTGTCCCCATTGCAGGGGCTGCGGCTGTGTGTGCCACGACAGTGTATACCTGAGATCCTGGTGCTAAGATGTTTTTCTTTATAGCTAGCACCTCATGTTCAATCATTTCTATATTTGTTTATTAAAGTGGCTGGGGTTTGTTTAACCATTTCCATTCTATTTTATGCCAGCGACATCAAATGACGACACAGGTGAGCAATCTGATTCACTTGACACATATGATTTGAAGTGCAGGGATTCCTATGTATTTGATAGGTGGTATTTGTTTATTTTTCTTTTAAGCTGAGTTGGCTTGGCCTACTTCAAACCCCACTGTGATGCCCATATCTGGTAAGATCTTTAAGTCTTTTGAGTGTCTGAACATCTGTGATCTATTTGACATGCTGGTGCCTCCCACCACTCTGTGATGGCAACAATATTCTTGGTTGAACAAGCTTTGAATGTGTGCCCTGGACCAACTACCTTGCTTAGATTGTCATTCTGAATGTCCTCCCTGCCAGACAGTCAGGTTCCTCCCAGGCCTGCCTTGGAAGCTTTTCCTTGCTAGGTTTCTGTAACACTTTGTGACAAAGGTTATTAGCAAAATGGCTATGTCTATACAAACACAATTTCTATGATTTATCATAATGTATTTGACATGAACTGTGTTCCCTTTTAATATACCTCTCCAAGTAGATAAATAGGGAGATTCTGACCATGAGATTGATTAGCATTTTGTGTTTTATTAGGATACACATTAGCTGCTGTTAAAGCAGTAGCCACTCTTCCTGGGGTCCACACAAAACTTAAAACATGACATAATACAGAACATTAATAGTCAAGAACAGCTCAAGGACAGAAAAAAGTAGATGTAAAATTCTCTGATGTGAACATAGCAGTGTCTCATGAATCATGTAGAGTTATTGAAGCTCCCTCCTGGCTCAGCTCCCCTGACGTGAACATAGCAATGTCTCATGAATCATGTAGAGTTATTGAAGCTCCCTCCTGGCTCAGCTCCCCTGATGTGAACATAGCAATGTCTCATGAATCATGTAGAGTTATTGAAGCTCCCTCCTGGCTCAGCTCCCCTGACGTGAACATAGCAATGTCTCATGAATCATGTAGAGTTATTGAAGCTCCCTCCTGGCTCAGCTCCCCTGATGTGAACATAGCAATGTCTCATGAATCATGTAGAGTTATTGAAGCTCCCTCCTGGCTCAGCTCCCCTGACGTGAACATACAGTAGCTACATATCATACGGCATATAGAGCCCCACTGAAAATCCTTTGCTCTCGCTAAATTCCCCTGACGTGAATAAAGCTTGTCATTTACAGGTACCACCCGTAATAGGTCTCCGGGGGTAAAATGTAGTCTTATTACAGTTACCACCCGTAATGGGTCTCCTGGGTAAAATGTAGTCTTATTACAGTTTTCACCTGTAATGGGTCTCCTGGGGTAAAATGTAGTCTTATTACAGTTACCACCCGTAATGGGTCTCTTGGGGTATAATGTGGGGTTATTACAGTTCCACCCGTAATGAGTCTCCTGGGGTAAAATGTAGGGTTATTACAGTTATCACCCATAATGGGTCTCCTGGGATAAAATGTAGTCTTATTACAGTAACCACCCGTAATGGGTCTCCTGGGGTAAAATGTAGTCTTATTACAGTAACCACCCGTAATGGGTCTCCTGGGGTAAAATGTAGTCTTATTACAGTAACCACCCGTAATGGGTCTCCTGGGGTAAAATGTAGTCTTATTACAGTAACCACCCGTAATGGGTCTCCTGGGGTAAAATGTAATCTTCTGGAGTTTTTTGCATTACAGTTACCACCCGTAATGATGATGAGGGGAAACCAGCAAGCCTTCTAATAGTCTACCTTGGATGCTTAGCTGGGCTCGTGGCACTGGTGGCTTGCTCTCTCACTCTGTGTAAGCTAAACAGGATCTCTTTAAATTCAGGAATCAACATTGAACAAACTCTTTGTTTTGAAGTAACTATCTCCTCTCTCATTTATTTTCCAGATCAAATGTATGGAAGGCACTCAAATTCCCACTTCACTTCACTGCCAAAGGCAACTGAGGTCACTGTGTCGGTGCTGGTGGTGTACCCTGCAGAAAACCCTGTCTTCCAGAGAGCTGTGCTAGCTTTTGCTGAGTTCCTCCAGTGGCATGGTGACTGCCAGGTGGCTATCGACATGTGGCAGCGTGGCAGGCTGGCAGAGCAGGGCCCGATGCGCTGGCTAGCAGATCAAGCCAAATCCGTAGCCAGGGTGATGGTTGTAAGCCCGCAGCCCAACCACTGCCACACTGGCCCAGGGGAACACACAGTACCAGCCACGGCTCATGACCTGTTTCCTCTGGTGCTCAACATGGTGGCAAGCTATGCTCAGTGCCCCAATGAGCTGGCCAAGTTCTGGTTGGTGCACCTAGGCAAGGCCCCAGAGAGGAGCGGCCTACCTGTGGAATTGACATCCTGTAGGGAATTTAGTCTGAACAGGGACTTGGAGAAACTGTGTAGACACTTGCATCAGCAGGGCTCCAAAAGACCAGGGTTAATGTTCAGATCCGGATTGGCCTATGGGGAGAAGGCGACAGGGAAGCTGAAAGAGGCTGTGCAGCAGTTAGAGGCATGGCAATGCTCTCAGCCAGGAGGTGCAGGGGAGGCAGCTCCTTTGACCAAATTGATGGCTAGACTGTAAGAACCTGATGATGCTGGTATGATGACAAATCCAGAGCTTAAATAGTAATATGAAAATAATCTAAGTAAAAACTCTCTTTTGACCACTTGTAGAACAGTGGGACTGCAAAAATGAGGGCATGCTAACTTTTCTCACTTAGCTTTAAGATTGCTTTTTAAATAGTTTAATATGTTATTTTTCATCAAATGTTTCTGTTTTGGAAATGAAACAAATATTCTATGCTGTTGACATTTTTTATATACTTATTGAATGTTTTGTTATGTAAATAAATACTTGAATCTAATTATTGACTAACTTCAATGAGTATACAATATTACACTGTATTTTCCTTTATAAAGCTCTGTAGTACCACATATTGTATAAGATGTGCATTTTCACACACTGAATTAAATGGTAAATCTACCTCAAAAACAACATATGGATTTCAGATGCTTATAAATTTGTGTCTATAATTGTTTACTACGGAATGACTTTTCCCCTGATTTCTACTAAACAAAAATATAAATGCAACATGCAACAATTTCAAAGATTTTACTAAGTTACAGGTCATATGAGGAAATCAGTCAATTTAAATAAATGTTTTTGTCACTGTCAGAAAGATCAGTTTGTCTCTAAATGGTTTGTCCTCTGACAAATCAACTGTAAATGTCTGTGTTCCTCAAGGTTCCGTTTTAGGACCACTATTGTTTTCACTATATATTTTACCTCTTGGGGATGTCATTCATTAACATAATGTTAATTTTCACTGCTATGTGGATGACACACAGCTGTACATTTCAATGAAACATGGTGAAGTCCCAAAATTGCCCTCGCTAGAAGCCTGTGTTTCAGACATAAGGAAGTGGATGGCTGCAAACCTTCTACTTTTAAACTCGGACAAAACAGAGATGCTTGTTCTAGGTCCCAAGAAACAAAGAGATCTTCTGTTGAATCTGACAATTAATCTTGATGGTTGAAAAGTCATCTCAAATAAAACTGTGAAGGACCTCAACGTTACTCTGGACCCGGATCTCTCTTTTGACGAACATATCAACACTGTTTCAAGGACAGCTTTTTTCCATCTAAGTAACATTGTAAAAATCAGAAACCTTCTGGCCAAAAATGATGCAGAAAAATGAATCCATGCTTTTCTTACTTCTAGGTAAGATTACTGCAATGTTCTACTTTCTGGCTACCCGGATAAAGCATTAAATAAACTTCAGTTAGTGCTAAATACGGCTGCTAGAATCCTGACTAGAACCAAATAATTTGATCATATTACTCCAGTGCTAGCCTCCCTACACTGGCTTCCTGTTAAGGCAAGGGCTGATTTCAAGGTTTTATTGCTAACCTATAAAGCATTACATGGGCTTGCTCCTACCTATCTTTACGATTTGGTCCTTGCGGAGATCTTTGTGGGCTATACTCGGCCTTGTCTCAGGATGGTATGTTGGTGGTTGAAGATATCCCTATTGTGGTGTGGGGGCTGTGCTTTGGCAAAGTGGGTGGGGTTATATCCTGCCTGTTTGGCCCTGTCCGGGGGTATCTTTGGATGGGGCCACAGTGTCTCCAGACCCCTCCTGCCTCAGCCTCCAGTATTTATGCTACAGTTGTTTGTGTCTGGGGGCTAGGGTCAGTCTGTTATATCTGGAGTACTTCTCCTGTCTTATCCGGTTTCCTGTGTGAATTTAAGTATGCTCTCTCTAATTCTCCATTTCTCTCTCTTGGAGGACCTGAGCCCTAGGACTATGCCTCAGAACTACCTGGCATGATGACTCCTTGCTGTCCCCAGTCCACCTGGACGTGCTGCTGCTCCAGTTTCAACTGTTCTGCCTGCTGCTATGGAACCCTGACCTGTTCACTGGACGTGCTACCTGTCCCAAACCTGCTGTTTTCAACTCTCTAGAGACAGCAGGAGCGGTAGAGATACTCTTAATTATCGGCTATGAAAAGCCAACTGACATTTACTCCTGAGGTGCTGACTTGTTGCAGCCTCGACAACTACTGTGATTATTATTATTTGACCCTGCTGGTCATTTATGAACATTTCAACATCTTGGCCATGTTCTGTTATAATCTCCACCCGGTACAGCCAGAAGAGGACTGGCCACCCCTCATAGCCTGGTTCCTCTCTAGGTTTCTTCCTAGGGTTTTGCCTTTCTAGGGAGTTTTTCCTAGTCACCGTGCTTCTACACCTGCATTGCTTGCTGTTTGGGGTTTTAGGCTGGGTTTCTGTACAGCACTTTGAGATATCAGCTGATGTAAGAAGGGCTAGATAAATACATTTGATTTGATTTGCACTATACGTTTTCTACATGTTTTCTTTTCAGTTTTAGGGAACATATTATGGCCTAGAAAGAAACGAGAGCCACTGGGAAGGGGACCTGAGTCAGAATTTACTGTAGCCTACACCAAAGTCTGATGAACCACTGTCTTTTTAATTTGGTGTAATCAGTCTTCAACAACAAAATAATTGAAAATTAAAATACATTTGTGCTTTTGTGAAATAAGAGGATTACAGTTTCCAGAATACATCTGTTGTTACCAAGCTAAGGCTGCATCTCAATGGTCCAAAGTGGTTCATCAGACCTATCTACCTACCTGGTTGGACCGAGCTATCTGGACAGTTGGCCGGACCTACCTATCTGGTGCGCCGGCCGGACCAAGATCCCTGGCCAGCTGGCTGGACCGACCTACCTACCTAGTCGGCCCTAACTATCTGGCCAGTTGGCTGGACCTGGCACCCTCCCTACAGCGAGGCACGGTGGCGGCAGTATCATGCTGTGGGAATGTTTTTCAGCGGCAGGGACTGGTAGACAAGTCAGGATCGAGCAAAGTACAGAGAGATCCTTGATGAAAACCTGTTCCAGAGCACTCAGGACCTCAGACAGGGGTGAAGGTTCACCTTCCAACAGGACAACGACCCTAAGCACACAGCCAAGACAACACTGGAGTGGCTTCCAGACAAGACTCTGAATGTCCTTGAGTGGCCCAGCCAGAGCCCGGACTTGAACATTTCTGGGGAGGCCTGAAAATAGCTGTGCAGCGACGCTCTCCATCCAATCTGACATAGCTTGAGAAGATCTGCAGAGAAGAATGGGAGAAACTCCCCAAATACAGGTATGCCGAGTTGTAGCGTCATACCCAAGAAGACAAGATGCTGTAATCGCTGCCAAAGGTGTTTTAACAAAGGAATTTCTTTCCTTCTTAATGCGTTTGAGACAATCAATTATGTTGTGACAAGGTAGGGGTGTTATACAGAAGATAGTCCTATTTGGTAAAAGACCAAGTCCATATTATTCCAAGAACAGCTCAAATAAGCAAAGAGAAACAACAGTCCATCATTACTTTAAGACATGAAGGTCAGTCAATATGGAAAATCTCAAGAACTTTGAAAGTTTCTTCAAGTGCAGTCCCAAAAACTATCAAGCGCTATGATGAAACTGACTCTTATGAGGACGGCCACAGAAAAGGAAGACCCAGAGTTACCTCTGCTGCAGAGGATAAGTTCACTAGAGTTACCAGCCTCAGAAGTTGCAGCCCAAATAAATGCTTCACAGAGTTCAGGTAACATTCACATCTCAACAGCAACTGTTCAGAGGAGACTGCATGAACCAGGCCTTCGTGATCGAATTTCTGCAAAGAAACCACTAGTAAAGGACACCAATCAGAAGAAGAGACTTGCTTGGGCCAAGAAACACGAGTCATTTGACCAGTGGAAATCTGTCATTTGGGCTGATGAGTTCAAATTTGAGATTTTTGGTACAAACCGCCTTGTCTTTGTGAGACACAGAGAAGGTGAATGGATGATCTTTGCATGTGTTGTTCCCATCGTGAAGCATGGAGGAGGTGTGATGGTATGGGGGTGCTTTGCTGGTGACACTGTCCGTGACTTATTTAGAATTCAAGGCACACTTAATCAGCATGGCTACCGCTGCATTCTGCAGCAATACGCCATCAAATCTGGTTTGCGCTTCGTGGGGCTATCATTTGTTTTTCAATGACATAACACACCTCCAGGCTGTGTAAGGGCTATTTCACCAAGAAGGAGAGTGATGGAGTGCTGCATCAGATGACCTGGCCTCCACACGTGCTCAGCATATGTGGGAACTCCTTCAAGACTGTTGGAAAAGCATTCCATGTGAAGCTGGTTGAGAGAATGCCAAGCATCTGCAGAGCTGTCATCAAGGCAAAGGATGGCTACCTTGAAGAATCTAACATATTTTTATTTGTTTAATACTTTTTTGATTCCTAGTTATTTCATAGTTTTGATGTTTTCACTATTATTCTACAATGTAGAAAATATTAAAAATTAAGAAAATCCCTTGAATGAGTAATGTGTCCAAACTTTTGGCTGGTAGTGTACGTAACCTTCGTGCCCGGGAAAAGGGAGACAGATCTGGCAAGCACAGTGCTTAATCGGAAGCTTGAAATATGATGGTAGTATGGTGAACCCGCTAGCAACAAATTTTACTGTATAATTTAGCTTGATCAACAAGTTTTGTCTTTTTCAAATTTTAAGAGGACTTGAGTGTATAGTTAGTCCACTAAAAGCTCCTTGCTTACAACTAGTCATCATCTCTTCCACACATTTTACACCAATCAGAGTATCTCCACTGTGTGATCTCCAGAGATGGATGAATCCCACTTGCTTGCTCTACCCCTCCAGTACTGGTACACTATGTACACCATATTTGCTTGACTCAATACATCTAAAGATACACCTTACTTCATATGGGTTCATTGATTTTTCATGACTGTGGCATACCAATTACTCTGAACATTTAACCATCACATGTGATATTGTAACCCGGGAACCTGTGACAGAGACATTGTCTAAAGCTTACACATTCATTCTTGTCCTACAATATTACTGATGTTTAAGAAACAGGTTATAATTAGGTTTCTAGGTTTCCTTGAATATGGTTTCCAACATAAGATTGCCAGAACTTTACTGAAGAGCAAGTGCATTACTGTATTGTAATTATTTTTACAGAATACATTATTCACCTTTGACTAGTGGCTGCAAACAAAGTAGCACTGGTGATTATGACTGAACAGTTTTAGCAGTATAGCAACAGCTTCAGTACACTTAGTTTCATTGAATTGGTTCAGGGTAGTACTGCATCAGTGAGAATGCAATGAAATCAATAGGGTTCCATTATTGGATATTTATTACACCGAGAAAACAGAAATACAGAAGCACATGAGGGGTTTGAATGGAGGGGTTGGAGTGGAGGCTTAGAAGTTGTAGTTTCAAGTCCTGTAGGATGGCTGTGGTAGGTAGGAAGGTTTGTGTTTCCTGGAAGGGAGAAAAGTGCATATTAGGATATACATAATATAAAAATTACATGAATTATACAGTTGTGGCAAATATAGTGATTCATGTGTGGGGAGAGTGTCAGAACTGAGCCCAACTGTAAAATAGTGGACCCAAAGTGGGAATGAAGAGGATCGTAAATTGTAGTGAACAAATCCCTCTCTGGACGACCAACCAACGACATTGAGCCCAATGTTCAATGAAAAAAGCATTGCATTGTATTTGCACAGTCTGAAGTATTTACAGTTTATTCTAGGTTTGATAGTCTGGACTTTAATACTGAGAAGGAAGAGCTGCTGTGTGAACTCATCATTAGCACAAGATGAAAATAGATGTAATAGAAGAAGTATTGTTGCATTAAAGAAGTTACTAAATACATTTTTTTTTACTTAGATACAAATAAAAATATATATTTATTTAACAATTTAATTCCGTTTTTTGCCGATGTTTACTGACACTGTCATATTCAACTGGTGTTGTGCATTTGTAAATTCATCAGTTATCTGACACTCTCAGAGAAGAATGCTCTGAAATCAGAGTAGATAGACAAACGCAGCCTAAATATTTAGATTTGTAGCGAATTTTAAAATAATTCACTGTGGGGATTGAACTTGATCATAATAAACTAATTGTGTTAATTTACATAGCTTTCTAGGGCAGACCGCAGTGCTTTTGACACTGGTAGCCTGCTGCGCACGAGCAGAACTCGTGACTTCATGCTCCAGACCTGACACCGGCGGCCTGGAACTAATAGGCAAATATCCACACTTGTAAACCATTTAGAATATTATATATAGATAAATATATATATATAAAATCCCACTTCTGACACCAGTGTAATGAAAGAGGCAGGGAGCAGGTCTCGAACCCTCGACGTTCTAGCCCGAAGTCCAGCGCGCTATTGGCTCTGCGCTTATAAACCCAGGGTCATTACACTACATTGCTTCTTTCTTTGGTGTGCTAAGTGTAGATATTGGACGATATTTTTCCTGTTACGTTTTATGGTCGGCCACCCAATTAAAATCATGGGAATAGTCATGGTTGTCCAGCAAACTGATGTTATGTTAGTAGCTACTAATGTAGAAACTGTGATACAGATTTGGTTTTAGCTTTATTGCCCACGACACTCCACAATGACACAAGCGGAGAGAGAGCAAGAAAACGGCAAAGAGAAAGAAAAGGAAAAGGAGCGAGAGAAGGAGAAAGAGAAAGAAAAGGAACAGCGTGGTATCAAAAGACCAATCGCACCACCGGTTATCCCAGAGCCTCTTCAAGAAGTAAGTTACAAAGCAGCGTTAAAAGGGCCAAGGATTGATATGAGATTCAAATACGAACATATTAAATAATATGAGAATAATGTTTAGTTTGCACAAAGACTGCTATCTATGGCAGCTGCACATGGGCTAATGTTAGCTAGCTAGCAGCTTGCCGACTCAACGATTTACGAAGGCGCTACTAGCTGGCTGACTGGAACTCCCACGTCACATTTTTTAAATAAAAAACTGAACTCAGAACCCAAAGCCCACAATTACACACTACAATGTCAAGGTTACGCTGTCTTGTAGTCCCCGTACTGTTTGCTTCCTTGTTTATGAATACATATTGTGACCTTACATCTCCATTCACAGCAAATTCAGAGCAACTTTATCGTTGTGTTACACCCTGGATCGAAAACGTTGAGAATTGGTAGAGCAACCGACACGCTTCCTGCGACTGTCCCGCACGTCATAGCCCGCAGACATAAACAAACGTGCCAGCCCCGATATGAGGATGGATGGCTGGTGAGAGAAGGCCTAAATGTGAGTCAAAAATGACCAACATATATGGGGTCAATTTCACGCCATATGTATTGAATTTAAAATAAAATAAATAGTGAACATGAAAAATAATGTTGTGAATGTTAACATATTGTAGCGACCTGCACAGACAGCTGTGTGTTATGTGTTAGGCTATGAGTTGGTTGTGTTGTACTTACCAGTACCCAGTGTTCGCAGGGTCCCACATGCCAATCAACCTGCTATCTGTCAATCACGGGAATGCCTGGAATGTTCTGATGCCGGGCTTCCTGGTGGTTGGCAGAGTTACGTGGAGGGGGATGGGGCATTGGAAGTTAAGACCAGGTTTAGCTATTGTTCTTCCTCTTAAGTCTGTTCTTCACAGGAGAAGCTCATGGTTGGTTTGTAGGGTATCTTTCATTTATTTGGCGTGGGCTACGGCCAAACAGTAGCCTGTGTAAAGTTGGGTCAATAAACCGTCAATAAACCGTCAATTCGTTGAACTCAATCCTCTGTCTGGACAATTGTTCCTTTTATGATCTAGTCTGGTCATTACAATATTTAAGGACAGGTGAAATGGATGTTGAAATCAAAATCAAACAATCGAAAGCAAAATTTATAGAATTGTAAACAAAATACATCAAAACCTTAACTTCATCATTTAAAAGCAAGAGCAAAACTGAAAATTATTAAAGGAAAATATTTGAAAACGAATGCAAAAATCGTTTTCGGTTAAACTTTCCCAGCAACCAATCCTATTGAATACATTTAGCCTATGCTCTTGCCTGCATGTACTACCTTTTGGTTACGCTACTCGTGTATCTTTGCTTTCGATGTCTGTTGCTTTGCTGTCACTGCCAGTCTTTTCGATTGCGAGTTTTGGCATTATTTTTCCGTGAAGGGTGGGGTATAGAGGGAGGAGGAGACAATGAGTTTCCATTGGTCCGCTAGTTTTGGAGTGACGGTTCATCTTAACCCAATCAATGATTTGATGTGTCACTGGCTCTGACCTTTCTAACTACTTAGGTAAACGTATGGATTAACTGTTGCACAACGTTCAGAGCAGGTGTTGGTAACTGGTTCGCCATGTTCAGAACATGCGGGCACGTGTCTTTCTTATCCCCAGCGCAGTTCAGCCAAAACCACGACCCGTTATTCAGAGAGACGTTCTACAAGGCTTTGAGCGCTCACCAAGTCCGGAAGTGAATATCACGTAGCACGAAATTTCAGTCACTGATTAATAACGTTTGCCCTTGTATTTCAACATTGAAAAATATAATAACATAATGTCCCCAAAGCTCAAAGACAGATTCAATGGCTGTAGCATAGCGTATTCGACTGAATGATTAGCTAATAAATAGCGAAATTATGAAAAATAAGTATATGCTTTTACCTGATAGACTACTTATGTTAATATAACAACTTCATAAACCGACCTAGTAACGTTAAGTCGCCTAGGTAAACTTAGTTGACCTTCAATTGAGGTAATTCAGCAGAGTTCTGAGACACTTTTACAAGTCATTGTAACTCTGAAAATCTATAAATTGGCAAATGTTACCAAACATGATGATAATAGTAGGCCTGCTTTACTGTATGAAGCTAATTGTTAAATTACACTTTCCATCTCTGCGCTGATCTCCTGTGAGTGAGACAATGCTAGCTAGCCAATGGGAGCAAAGTAGAACGCCCCTCTGAATAACGGGGCGTGTTTTTGGCTTAACTGCGTTGGGAAAAAGATGCTGCGGGAAGATTTGGCGCGTAGTGTTGACGTCAGACCGTCTACTTCGACAGGTTTTTTTATTATTATTATTATTATTTTTTTCTTCTTTCTATTGCCAAGATGGCGGCTTGAACAGATGCTTTTTTACCGAGCTCCGTACCAAACTTCAGAAAGATTGTGAAAAAAACAAAACAAGTTTACAGTCATTACTATTTTTATTTGTTCAAGATATAAGACCTTTCCTGTGACTGGAATGATAATTGGATCATTTATTTTGGCATGTCCATGCAAAGTCGTGACAAAAAAAGAAAGGAAGAAGTTAGCCGTTCTATTGCTAATCAACAAGAGAGAAACGTGCTTATAGACAACTGCCATAACTATGCTTGGCCTATGGATAATATCATGCTTTCGAATGCTGTTGAAGATGACGTATTCCCCTCTTTACCGGTTACTCCGTGCAAACCTCCACCCTCCAAAAAACCCAACATGAACTCTGACATCGTGTCTGGTAGGCGTGAAAACCATGGTTATCGAAGGCTTGAAAAAGACTGGAGTTTGCATGTGGTGAAATCAATGATGTGAAAACGAGAGTGGCAAAAGTTGAAAACATGTGGAAAGGGTGGAAAAGAATAACAATGTCTAGAATAGACGTCTCACTGATCTGGAACAATACACAAGAAAATGGAACCTGAGACTACGGCTTGCCAGAGGTGGAGAATGAAGATGTGCAAGGAGAGGCTATCCGTATCTGCCAAGACGTTTTGCCTGCAGAGAAGAACAAAGTTGGTGATACCATCGACGTTGTGCAGCGCCTCGGCAAGAAGCAACAGCAAAACGATTCAAGACCTAGGGCTATCATCATCCTATTCACTACCAGATTCCACAGGGATGCTGTCTGGAAAGCTGCTAGGAAGAACGCCTTCCTTCAGAGCCATGCGTTTCACCGAGCATCTCAGCCCGGAAGACATAAAAAAGAAGAAACAAGCTGTGGCCAACGATCAAGATTGCACAAAATGAGGGGAAGGCTGCCAACTTCGTCTGAGGACGAGGCTTCATCAACGGTTCAGAAATCCATATTCCTCCCTAAAATCTCACCAGAAGGAACAGGTTGATGGTTTCAGCCATGGTATTCTCATTTTCCTTATGTTGTTTACCTAACAAGCATCAGGTGACTATTTTTCAGGAAAACTCAGGTACTTCAATTTATTAGTTTGGTCTTGTATGACGAGAAGGCCTATTTTGTTTACAAACTTACGAAGAAGACTGAAAGCTGTATTTATTTATTATATATACAGTAACTAAGATACTGTGTTAAATGGCATACAGGTCTGCTCTGACTTTACACGGTTATTGTTCTATTTAGTTATTAATACTTATTTCCAAAAAAGGTCTTAGGAACGTTTATATGTAAAACATTTTGTTATTCAATTATTTTATGATCAGTTTTCATATGTACTTAAAATAGTAGGTACCCTTTTATTTAAATTAGTATTTGTTGTTTTATTTCTCAGAATAGTTCCTGATTAAACTAAAGAGGGTTTTTAGTCTCTCTTACTACAAGAACCCTTGGTTTGGTCTTGAACATAATTTCCAGTTGAGTTGAATTTCAACGCCAGATAACGTCTAGCTCAAAGGTTATGGAATAAGCTATTTTCACTTTAAATTGACTTAAATGGTGCAGATCTCGGTTCCTTATCGTTTACGTTCACTGCTCCTACATCTTTGACTCATCCTACTACAGTTTATACTTTTATATAATCTTTGTTGTTTTGTCTTTGTCTATAGTATCTCTTAATGCTAGGGGGTTACGAAACAATGTGAAGCACAAGGCCTTATTTTTATTTACTAAACAATTTCGAACAGATTTGAGCTTTTTTCAAGTGTCCCACTCAATTTTGGCTGATGCCAATTTCTGGAGGTCACAGTGGGGCAACGATATTTGGCTCTCCCATGGATCTGAACGCTCCGCCGGTGTCACTACAATGAAAAATACCTTTGGTGGTAATATTCTACACTCGGAATGTGACCTCTTTGGTCACTTTATTTGTCTTGTGATCAGTTACAATGACATTACGCTCATTACTGTACACTTCTACGGGTACAACACCAAACATGAGAATGATGAGTTGCTTGAATCTAGAGAAACATATACTTCATTGGTTATCTAAATGTCCCAATTCGTTATTATTGATAGGAGGGGACTTTAACATTACAATAGATCATTCAACTGATAGATGGCCCCCCAGGTAGGCCAACCAATCAGAATTTGGGTTTAATACTTTTTATGGAAAAGTTTGATCTTACTGATATATGGAGAGAGAGGTTTCCGGCCGAAAGATCATTCACTTGGAGTAACAAAACAGGTTCCAGACAATCCAGAATAGATTTTTGGCTTATATCCAAATGTATTGATAGTGAGTGTGTTACTACAAATATTTGTACCACTCCCCTCACAGACCATAGGGTCATTTACATTGATATCAAAGTATTTACCCCTGATACGAACCTTGGTAGAGCATCCTACTGGAAGCTAAATAGCTCATTATTAAATAATGATATAGTTCAATTTGAGGTTAAAGATCTGCTCTCACACTTTTGGGAAAGGGCTTGTGAAGAAAAATCTTTAAATTTGAGGTGTCCAAATACCTTAGAAAATATGGTAGTAATGTTGCTAAGACCAGAAGAGCTGAGGAGGAAAAGGTGATCATTAAGATAACTTCCCTTTCTCAGAGGTCCCCAGCTAACCTCTTGGGGGAGGAGAAGATGGAACTAATTGAGTTACAAAATAAACTGAATAATATACACTGCTTAAAAAAATAAAGGGAACACTAAAATAATCCATGAGGGATCTCCTCCCAGACCTGGACTAAAGCCACCCCAAAAAATTCTGAGATTTCCATACCCAACTATAACATCTTCCGTCAAGATAGAACTGCCAAAGGGGGAGGAGTTAGCCTGCAAAGTAATGTCATACTTTCCAGGTCCATACCCAAACAGTTCGAACTACTAATTTTGAAAATTACTCTCTCCAGAAATAAGTCTCTCACTGTTGCCGCCTGCTACCGACCCCCCTCAGCTCCCAGCTGTGCCCTGGACACCATTTGTGAATTGATCGCCCCCCATCTAGCTTCAGAGTTTGTTCTGTTAGGTGACCTAAACTGGGATATGCTTAACACCCCGGCAGTCCTACAATCTAAGCTAGATGCCCTCAATCTCACACAAATCATCAAGGAACCCACCAGGTACAACCCTAACTCTGTAAACAAGGGCACCCTCATAGACGTCATCCTGACCAACTGGCCCTCCAAATACACCTCCGCTGTCTTCAACCAGGATGTCAGCGATCACTGCCTCATTGCCTGTATCCGCTACGGAGCCGCAGTCAAACGACCACCCCTCATCACTGTCAAACGCTCCCTAAAACACTTCTGTGAGCAGGCCTTTCTAATCAACCTGGCCCGGCTATCCTGGAAGGACATTGACCTCATCCCGTCAGTTGAGGATGCCTGGTCATTCTTTAAAAGTAACTTCCTCACCATTTTAGATAAGCATGCTCCGTTCAAAAAAATGCAGAACTAAGAACAGATACAGCCCTTGGTTCACTCCAGACCTGACTGCCCTTGACCAGCACAAAAACATCCTGTGGCGGACTGCAATAGCATCGAATAGTCCCCGCGATATGCAACTGTTCAGGGAAGTCAGGAACCAATACACGCAGTCAGTCAGGAAAGCTAAGGCCAGCTTCTTCAGGCAGAAGTTTGCATCCTGTAGCTCCAACTCCAAAAAGTTCTGGGACACTGTGAAGTCCATGGAGAACAAGAGCACCTCCTCCCAGCTGCCCACTGCACTGAAGCTAGGTAACACGTTCACCACCGATAAATCCATGATCATCGAAAACTTCAAGCATTTCTCAACGGCTGGCCATGCCTTCCGCCTGGCTACTCCAACCTCGGCCAACAGCCCCCCCCCCGCAGCTCCTCGCCCAAGCCTCTCCAGGTTCTCCTTTACCCAAATCCAGATAGCAGATGTTCTGAAAGAGCTGCAAAACCTGGACCCGTACAAATCAGCTGGGCTTGACAATCTGGACCCTCTATTTCTGAAACTATCCGCCGCCATTGTCGCAACCCCTATTACCAGCCTGTTCAACCTCTTTCATATCGTCTGAGATCCCCAAGGATTGGAAAGCTGCCGCAGTCATCCCCCTCTTCAAAGGGGGAGACACCCTGGACCCAAACTGTTACAGACCTATATCCATCCTGCCCTGCCTATCTAAGGTCTTCGAAAGCCAAGTCAACAAACAGGTCACTGACCATCTCGAATCCCACCGTACCTTCTCCGCTGTGCAATCTGGTTTCCAAGCCGGTCACGGGTGCACCTCAGCTACACTCAAGGTACTAAACGATATCATAACCGGCATCGATAAAAGACAGTACTGTGCAGCCGTCTTCATCGACCTTGCCAAGGCTTTCGACTCTGTCAATCACCATATTCTTATCGGCAGACTCAGTAGCCTCGGTTTTTCGGATGACTGCCTTGCCTGGTTCACCAATTACTTTGCAGACAGAGTTCAGTGTGTCAAATCGGAGGGCATGCTGTCCGGTCCTCTGGCAGTCTCTATGGGGGTGCCACAGGGTTCAATTCTCGGGCCGACTCTTTTCTCTGTATATATCAATGATGTTGCTCTTGCTGCGGGCGATTCCCTGATCCACCTCTACGCAGATGACACCATTCTATATACTTCCGGCCCGTCCCTGGACACTGTGCTATCTAACCTCCAATTGAGCTTCAATGCCATACAACACTCCTTCCGTGGCCTCCAACTGCTCTTAAACGCTAGTAAAACCAAATGCATGCTTTTCAAGCGATCGCTGCCTGCACCCGCATGCCCGACTAGCATCACCACCCTGGATGGTTCCGACCTTGAATATGTGGACATCTATAAGTACCTAGGTGTCTGGCTAGACTGTAAACTCTCCTTCCAGACTCATATCAAACATCTCCAATGGAAAATCAAATCAAGAGTCTGCTTTCTATTCCGCAACAAAGCCTCCTTCACTCACGCCGCCAAACTTACCCTAGTAAAACTGACTATCCTACCGATCCTCGACTTCGGCGATGTCATCTACAAAATTGCTTCCAACACTCTACTCAGCAAACTGGATGCAGTTTATCACAGTGCCATCCGTTTTGTCACTAAAGCACCTTATACCACCCACCACTGCGACTTGTATGCTCTAGTCGGCTGGCCCTCGCTACATATTCGTTGCCAGACCCACTGGCTCCAGGTCATCTACAAGTCCATGCTAGGTAAAGCTCCGCCTTATCTCAGTTCACTGGTCACGATGGCAACACCCATCCGTAGCACGCGCTCCAGCAGGTGTATCTCACTGATCATCCCTAAAGCCAACACCTCATTTGGCTGCCTTTCGTTCCAATACTCTGCTGCCTGTGACTGGAACAAATTGCAAAAATCCCTGAAGTTGGAGACTTTTATCTCCCTCACCAACTTCAAACATCTGCTATCTGAGCAGCTAACCGATCGCTGCAGCTGTACATAGTCTATTGGTAAATAGCCCACCCATTTTCACCTACCTCATCCCCATACTGTTTTTATTTATTTACTTTTCTGCTCTTTTGCACACCAATATCTCTACCTGTACATGACCATCTGATCATTTATCACCCGTGTTAATCTGCAAAATTGTAATTATTCGCCTACCTCCTCATGCCTTTTGCACACAATGTATATAGACTCTCTTTTTTTCTACTGTGTTATTGACTTGTTAATTGTTTACTCCATGTGTAACTATGTGTTGTCTGTTCACACTGCTGTGCTTTATCTTGGCCAGGTCGCAGTTGCAAATGAGAACTTGTTCTCAACTAGCCTACCTGGTTAAATGAAGGTGAAATAAAAAAATAAAAACTAGTCTGGACGGTTCTGACCTAGAATATGTGGACAACTGCAAATACCTAGGTGTCTGGTTAGACTGTAAACTCATGAACTCTGTAAACATGATGTCCCAGATGTGCTCAATTGGATTCAGGTCTGGGGAACGGGCGGGCCAGTCCATAGCATCAATGCCTTCCTCTTGCAGGAACTGCTGACACACATGAGGTCTAGCATTAGGAGGAACCCAGGGCCAACCGCACCAGCATATGGTCTCACAAGGGGTCTGAGGATCTCATCTCGGTACCTAATGGCAGTCAGGCTACCTCTGGCGAGCACATGGAGGACTGTGCGGCCTCCCCAAAGAAATGCCACCCCACACCATGACTGACCCACCGCCAAACCGGTCATGCTGGAGGATGTTGCAGGCAGCAGAACGTTCTCCATGGCGTCTCCAGACTCTGTCACGTCTGTCACATGCTCAGTGTGAACCTGATTTCATCTGTGAAGAGCAGAGGGCGCCAGTGGTGAATTTGCCAATCTTGGTGTTCTCTGGGAAATTTGTGGCCTGCTGGAGGTAATTTTGCAGGGCTCTGGCAGTGCTCCTCCTGCTCCTCCTTGCACAAAGGCGGAGGTAGCGGTCCTGCTGCTGGGTTGTTGCCCTCCTGCGGCCTCCTCCACGTCTTCTGATGTACTGGCCTGTTTCCTGGTAGCGCCTCCATGCTCTGGACACTACGCTGACGGACACAGCAAACCTTCTTGCCACAACTTGCATTGATGTGCCATCCTGGATGAGCTGCACTACCTGAGCCATTTGTGTGGGTTGTAGACTCCGTCTCATGCTACCACTAGAGTGAAAGCACCGCCAGCATTCAAAAGTGACTAAAACATCAGCCAGGAAGCATAGGAATTGAGAAGTGGTCTGTGGTCACCACCTGCAGAACCACTCCTTTATTGGGGGTGTCTTGCTAATTGCCTATAATTTCCACCTGTTGTCTATTCCATTTGCACAACAGCATGTGAAATGTATTGTCAATCAGTGTTGCTTCCTACTGCTTCCTATTGTGTTGTTTAAGTGTTCCCTGTATTTTTTAAGCAGTGTATATAAATTAAAAGCAGAAGGAGCCTTTATTAGATCTAGGAAAAAATGGATTGAGGAGGGAGAACAGAATTCATCCTATTTCTTTAGACTTGAGAAATTTCACTCTAAAAATAACACTATCCATAAGTTAAACATTGATGGTGTTGTTGCAGATGACCAAAAATTAATCGCTAAATACTGTAGCAATTTTTATAGAAAATTGTATAGCGCTACGTACTGCCAGGAATCCACAGATATGTTTTTTAACTCACTGAATAATGTTCACTCTATCAGTGATATAGAATCTAAACAGTGTGATGAACTCATCAATGTTGAAGAGATTATCGAGTCTATCAAACATCTAAAGAACAATAAATCACCAGGTGTTGATGGAATTACATCAGAATTTTACAAATTATTTGATGAACAAGTAGCTCCCTTCCTATTTGAAGTCTTTTTAGAGAGTATTAAAAACAATGTTCTCCCTCCTACAATGAGTCAGGGGTTAATAACACTGATACCTAAGCCTAAAAAAAATAAGTGCTGCTCATTGATAACTGGCATCCAATTTGTCTTCTTAAATAATGACTATAAGATATTAGCCTCACTACTTGCAAAAATAATGAAAGAAGTCCTGGATGCAATCATTGATGAAACAGTCTGGCTTCATGAGGAACAGACATATGTCTAACAATGTCAGACTAGTATTAGACATACTTGACTCCTCAGACCTAATAACTGAGGAGAGCTTCATATTATTTTTAGGTTTTTATAAAGCATTTGACACAGTAGAGCATCAGTTTCTCTTCCACTCCCTTGAGAGACTTGGCTTTGAGGATTTTTTCTGTAAGGCTATTAAGACTCTATGGAAATGGTAACAGCTCTATCAAATTGAAATATGGCACCTCGCTTAGATTTGAGTTAGGACAACCTTGCCTCATTCCTCTATCTCTCCGTACCTGTTTTTATTAATCACCCAACTTCTTGCAAATTCTTTAAATAATAGTCGTGTACAAGGTATTTCCATAGCTGGTAAAGAAATTATTATAAGCCAGCTGGCTGACGATACTACACTTTTTCTGAAAGACGCTAACCAAATTCCCATATCGATCAATGTGATACAATCCTTTTCCAAAGCATCTGGTCTATATCTTAACATTAATAAATGTGAACTCATAGCTGTCAAAGATTGTGTGACACCTTTATATTATGGTATTGCAGTAAAAGAAGAATTTACATATTTAGGCATAACCATTACTAAGGATCAGAAGTCTAGAGGCTTACTAAATTTTAACCCTCTTATTAAAAAAACCCAGAAGAAACTAAATCAATGTCTACAGAGGGACTTATCTTTAAAAGGTAGAGTCCTAATAACCTAGGCTGAAGGTATCTCTAGACTAACATATGGTCCTCTATCTTTATCTTGACAGTAAAATAAGCAAGGAGATAGACCAGATGCTTTTCAACTTTCTTTGGAGTAACCGTACCCATTACATGAGGAAAACTGTTGTAATGAACACTGAGAATGGTGGACTGAATTTTCTGGACTTTACTACTTTAAATAATACTTTTAAGATCAATTGGATAAAACAATTCCTAAGAAGACCCACTTCTATCTGGAACTTTATTCCTCATCATGTCTTCTCTACTTTTGGTGGCCTTAACTTCATGTTGTTTTGCACTTATAATATTGACAAAGTTCCAGTGAAACTTTCTGCTTTTCATCGGCAGGTTTTCTTGTCATGGTCCTTAATTTATAAACACATTTTTTTCTCCACACAGATATTATATATGAAATAATCGGGTTATATTGTATAAAAATACCTCTTTGTTTTTAGAATATTGGTTCCGAAATAATATCCTATTGGTGAGCCAACTGGTAAATGCAGAAGGTCTTTTACTCAGTTATAAGGAATTCTTATCACTTTACAAGGTCCCTGTAACACCTAAAGATTTTGCAATTGTTTTAGATACCATTCCCTCAGGTGTTGCTCTGTTATTCAGGAACGTGTCAAGACCTGACCCTCAGAGCCTACCTTCTATTGACCCTGTTGACTCATCAGTAGGAAAGATTTGTTTCTCTTTTGGTTCATTCAACAACAGAGCGATACAACATCCTGCTGAAACAAGGATCGTATCTATACCTTATGCCTTATTGGAATGGATTTATTGATAATATCTGTTGGAGAAAAGTGTGGATGTTGCCACACACATACCTACTTGTTAACAAAATTAAGGAAGTTTCCTTTAAAATTATTCATAAATATTATCCTGCCAACCACAATATGAAGAAGTTTAAGGAAAACATCAACTCAAATTGCTCCTTTTGTAATGACCACCCAGAAACAGTGTTGCATCTTTTTTTGTCATTGTATGCATGTAAGAAAACTGTGGCAAGACATCAGTAGGTTTATAATTGAACACATTTATGAAGATTTTACACTATTGTGGAGAGATGTACTGTTTGGATTCTTTACATACAATAGAAATAAGTTGAAACATTTTTGTAATTCATTTCATTATTCTTTTGGACAAATTTCATATACACAAATGTAAATTTACAAACAGAAAACCACATTTTCATACCCTACAAAAATAAATTGAACTGTATTTTAAGACTGTTAAATGCTCTACTAACAAAAAAGCTGTTAGAATTGTAAGTATATGCATGTCCCTTAAGGTCCTTGTGTAATGTGATATTGTACCCCCTAGCTTGATTGTCCATTGTTTGTAATCTATGTATGCTTGTGTTCCCTCATGTGCTTTATGTATTGATTTGTTGTTAATAAAAACTTAAAAAAAAAATATATATATATATATATATATATTCTATTGCCTTATAATATTCATTGATTGGATTAAGACAAACTGTCACTCCAAAACTAGCGGACCAATGGAGACTCATTGTCTACTCCTCCCTCTATACCCCGCCCTTCACGTAAAAATAATGCCAAAACTCGCAATCGAAAAGACTGGCAGTGACAGCAAAGCAACAGACATCGAAAGCAAAGATACGAGTAGCGTAACGAAAAGGCAGTACATGCAGGCAAGAGCGTAGGCAAAATGTATTCAATAGGATTGGTTGCTGGGAAAGTTTAACCGAAAACAATTTTTACAATCGTTTTCAAATATTTAAAAAAATCATTTGTCATAGTTTTGCTCTCGCTTTAAAATTATTTGCTTACAAGTTTTTGGGTTTTGCTTTTGATGTCTTATTTTTTGTTTACAATTCTATACATTTTTCTTTCAAATGTTTTGATTTCAACATCATTATCTCACCCGTCCTAAAAAAATATGTTCACATTCTCAACTTTATTTTTCATGTTCACAATTTATTTGATTTTGAATTCAATACATATGGTGTGAAATTGACCCCCTACCAACACACATATACGCACTGTCACCCTTATAATTCTCCAATGTGTACTCTCTCTCAACAAAGAAACCAGAGAGTAATGAACAGAGGCAGAATGGTCTCAAAATGGTTGACCAGGCGATCTGGTCAAAGAAGATGTCCAATGGCGTACGGAGGACGCCAGTGTCTGCTGAACAGGTGTGTGTAGTTGTATGTGCAGGGCTCTACGTATCTTTACCTATGTAGCCGGTGTGTATGTCTGCTCTGCAGCACAATCAGGTGACCACATGTCTCTGATTGTGCGGGACAGTCCCAGATTTTGTTCTACAAACAATCATGTCCTGCATTTTATCAACAAATTCAAACACCACTAATTTACAAAAAAATATGTAGATTTGTTCTGTATTTCAGTCTGACATTACAACCTGTCTCTTATAGTCACTGCGCTGTTTCTGCGTCACCAAATTTCATGGCAAAAAAGTAGGATAAGTGTGCTTCAATTAGCTTGTTCGGTGTAGTGCTGCCAGAACGTTGCTCCGACACTTTTCACAATGGTTCTCGTTTAGTGAAGTTAGACCAAAAGCTAAATCAATGCCTTGCAATTTCACATACAGATTAATTAATGTTCTACATAACCCCAAAAATTAGCATAGTGAAACATTGTTACACCAAAACACCACTGTAGTCATTTATTTTTAGGATGGTTAGCAGAATATTCACATTGTTTTTCTTATGCGGTCAAAACTCAACAGTGCGCGGCACTAGGCAGAATTTGCTTGGATTGAAAAAAAAATACAGGAAGGTAGAGTAGTTTAACACCATATGCTCTAATTTACAACAAAAAAAGTAATGGTAGAAGCTCAATGCATATTCCCAATAAACTGACTGAGATCAAATGTTTGGCATGCAGATGCAGGTTGAATGTTTCACAGGTAAAACCTGAAGAATTATCATCATTCACGATTGACTGTAGTGATGGCCTATTTTGAAAGTATGTATGCCTAACTGGGTATTAAAAATATAACATTTCTTTGAGACTGTGTGGGCAAAAAATGCAATTGGAGGATGTATATTCTGTAATGATATTCAATAAGCAACATATGTCGGTACAAACTTTGAGCATTTATGACATTTTGTATTCATGTAGGCTATACTGTCCTGCCAAAATCATCCTGTTGTCTCGCATTTGGGTATTTTAAATGTGGTCACCCTATCGGCAGCTCATGAACGACGGATTGATAGTCTGTTTGGGTGTGTTGTCTTGCAGGCCAGGTCTTATAACAGACTGATTCGACCAGCAGGTCTGGACACTAGCTCCAGGATGAAGTGGACCACCACAGCACACCATCCAGAGCACCTGGTGGGAGAGGAGGTGAGGGAGTACAGCACATCTGGACACAATACATGCATGTTAAAGAGCAGGTTACTTTCAGAAATTGTTTTTAGTATATAAGTCCTTTGTCGATTTTGTCAATCATTGATTTCTCTCTCCTCTCTCGCTTTGTTTTCTCTCCCCTCTGTTACTTCTGGCAGGCATTGTATGTAAACCCCACTGACTGTTACAACGTGCACTGGCCCATCAGCAGGGGGCAGCTCAACGTGCACGGCGGTGCAGGGGGTTCTCTGACTGCTGTCCTGGCCGATCTGGAGGCCATCTGGAGCTACGTCATCCAGAAACAACTGGAAATCCCCCTAAAAGACCTCAAGGTACAGGACAGACAATTGGCTCACTTCACACTACAGTGCCTGAATATTACCAGTTAAAAGTTTGGACACACCTACTCATTGAAGGACTTTTCTTTATTTTGATTTTCTACATGTAGAATAATAGTGACAACATCAAAACTATGAAATAACACATATGGAATCATGTAGTAACACCATAAACGTGTTACACAAATCAAAGATTCTTCAAAGTAGCCACCCTTTGCCTTGCTGACAGCTTTGCACACTCTTGGCATTCTCTCAACCAGCTTCACCTGGAATGATATTCCAACAGTCTTAAAGGAGTTCCAATATATGCCAAGCACTTGTTGGCTACTTTTCCTTCACTCTGTGGTCCAACTCATCCCAAACCATCTCAATTGGGTTGAGGTCGGGTGATTGTGGAGGCCAGGTCATCTGACTTAACCCATCACTCTCCTTCATGGTCAAATAGCCCTTACACAGCCCGGAGGTGTGTTGGGTCATTTTCCTGTTGTAAAATAAATGATTGTGCCACTAAGCGCAAACCAGATGGATGGCGTATCACTGCAGAATGCTGTGGTAGCCATGTTGGTTAAGTCTGCCATGAATTCTAAATAAATCACTGACAGTGTCACCAGCAAAGCACCATCACACCACCTCCATTTTTCATGTTGGGAACGACAAATGCAGAGATCATCCGTTCCCCTACTCTGCGTCTCACAAAGACACGCGCCGCTCGGAACCAAAAATCTCAAATTTGGTTTCATCAGACCAAAGGACAGATTTCCACCAATCTGATGTCCATTGCTCGTGTTTCTGGCACAAGCAAGTCTTCTTATTATTGGTGTCCTTTAGTTGTGGTTTCTTTGCCATAATTTGACCAGGAAGGCCTGATTCACGCAGTGTTCTCTGAACAGTTGATGTTGGGATGTCTGTTACTTGAACTCTGTGAAGCATTTATTTGGGCTGCACTCTGAGACTGGTAACTCTAATGAACTTATCCTCTGCAGCAGAGGTAACTCTGGGGCTTCCTTTCCTATGGCGGCCCTCATTTGAAATAAAAATAAAAACTTTATTTAACCAGGAAGGGCTGATCATCCTGGCCAAGATAGGCAGCACTAAGTCATTACACAATTTCAGACAGACAACAAGAAAAACTACAGGTAATCTAGTAAAATACCATATCATTCACAAGAGTATAACAAAATCATAATACAGCAAATTAACAACAATCGCCCTCAATCCTTCATTAATGATTTAAAAACACCAAGTGGGACAAGTTCTTCCAGTTTAAAAGTATTTTGTAAGGTGTTCCAAGCCGTTGGCGCAGAGTACATAAAAGCTCTTTTACCAAATTCAGTTGGGACATTTGGAACAATTAGCAGGATAAAGTCCTGCGAATGAAGAGAGTACCCACCACATTTCTGAACAATAAAAAATCCCAAATATAATGGTAGTAACCCCAAAAGGGCTTTGTAAATAAAAGTATACCAGGGTGAGCCTACAATTGACTAGAGAAGGTCAGCCAACCCTGGTATATAAAGTGCAGTGGTGCGTAAGGATTTTGCAGTTTAAAATAAATCTCAATGCTCCATGGTAAAGGCTGTCAGTAGATCTCAAACTCTGAGCGGAAGCATTCATATATAACATATGGCCATAGTTCAGTATAGGCATAAATGTAGCTGATAATAGCCTCCTTCTGGCTTCAAAAGAAAAATGCCTTATTCCTAAAATAAAATCCCAGCTTCAGTTATTTTTTTTTTGTAAGTTGTTGAATATGCAATTTAAAAGAAGCCTTCATCAATTAAAATTCCAAGATAAAATTCCAATCTCATTGCATGAGCAGGTAGTAATAGTTGAAAGATTCAGAGGTCTATTTCTTGCTTTAGAAAACTCCATTAGTTTTGTCAGTATTGAGGATAAGCTTCAATTGAAAAGTATAAAAAGCAGTTTGCAACTTCTGGAAATCTTTTGTGAAAGACGAAGCACAACAAATTACAGTATCATCAGCATAATGGAGAAGTTGCGCATTTTGCACATATTTGTCTAAATTATTTATATTAATAGTAAATAAGAGGGGACCAAGTACAGAGCCCTGGGGCACACCATTACAGACAGACAGTTTAACAGACATGAGCCCATCAAATTGAGTGCACTGAGTTCTATCATACAGATAGATGGCAAACCATGCAACTGCATGCTCCGAAAGACCGACGCCTGACAATCTCTGCCTCAGTATAGCATGATCAATTGTATCAAAAGCCTTAGAGACCAATAAAAAGTGAAACACAGTGCTGTTTTTTTGTCAAAGGCTTCAGTGATATCATTTAAAACCTTCATGGCTGCTTTAATTGTGCTATGCTTCTCCCTGAAGCCCGATTGGTACATTGATGAAATCGGTAGTATATAAAAACTCTTTTAGCTGTTCACTAACAAGGGTTTCATGTATTTTCACCAGGGGTGACCGCTTTAAGATTGACCTATAATTATTTAAGAGTTGATCTTCTCCTTTTAAAAGTGGTAGGACAAATACTGATTTCTAGCTCTTTGGAATTTCATTACATTCCAAAGTTAAATTGAACAGATATGTAAGTGGTTCAGCTATGAAAGCACCTGCCAGTTTAAATAAATCAGTGATCAAGAAGATCAGGACCTGCAAGCTTTCTCTGATCTATGGATTTCAGGGCTTTTATGTACCACCTGCACTGAGAATGGCAAAAAGCTAAAGGTTTTACCAACTCTCACTGGTTCATCCACACGGGGTTGTACAAAGACCGAGGATACTGAATCAAACAGCCTACCAGATGATACAAAGTGTGCATTGAAACAATTCAGCATTTCAGTTTTGTCAAATACAACAACAGAGTCCTTCAATACACATGACGGTAATTCATTAACATTACCGTTACCAGACATAGACTTAATAGCCTTCTAAAACTTTCTAGGGTCATAGAGGTTATCAGTGGTAGCAGACATAAAATATTCAGACTTGGTCTTGCTGAGAAGAAAATAACACTTGTTTTGTAGCTGCCTAAAAATAAGCCAATCAGCATCAGAACATGATTTTCTTGTTTGGTTCCTATTTGGAAGAAAATATCATGAAATCATTTCCAGGCAGTTTCCACATCAGGAATAATAATATGGCTCCAGTCAAAATAAAACAAATCATGAAAGAAAGCCTGCTTATTAAACTCTTAAAATAAAATTCTCTTACAAATAAAGCGTGGGGTTGTCTTAGGAACTTTAGTATTTCTAAAAGCAACAACAGCGCAATGGTCACTTAAATCATTACAAAAAACACCAACCATAGAATATTTATGTAGAACATTTGTCAATATCAAATCAGAGTAGATTTCTCTGGAGATTTGGGTGGGTGGGTGAGTTAATGAACTGGGTAAGATTCATAGAATTACAAAACATTTTAAAATCATCAGACACCGGCTTTGACCAACACCAGTTGAGATCACCAATCAAGATCATTTCACTGTAAAGAAGTTCAGACATAATGTGCATCAGAGAAGAAAATGCATCAGAGAGCAGAGGGGGCTCTATAACAGCCAATCACAGTTATAGAGAGACCCTTTGAAACCTCAAGATTCAAAGCAAGAAATTCCAACTGTTTACAAATAGTTTCAGACTTTGCCACATTTACAAGGATTTTAGTTTTACGTAAAGCCACACCCCCACCTTTCTTAACTTGATCAGTGCGATACACATTGTAACCATTTCTACAAACATCCTTATCATGAGAGCCAGTTTCATCATAGCGCTTGATGGTTTTTGCGGCTGCGCTTGAAGAAACTTTCAAAGTTATTGACATTTTCCGGATTGACTGACCTTCGTGTCTTAAAGTAATGATGTAATGTTGTTTCTCTTTGCTTATTTGAGAGTTTCTTGCCACAAATAGGGCAATATTCTGTATACCACCCCTACCATGTCACAACAAACCACCCCTACCATGTCACAACCATTCCTCCTTGCAAAACAGCTCGAGCTCAGTGAGGTTGGATGGAGAGCATTTGTGAACAGCAGTTTTCAGTTCTTTCCACAGATTCTCGATTGGATTCAGGTCTGGACTTTGACTTGGCCATTCTAACACCTGGATATGTTTATTTTTGAACCATTCCATTGTAGATTTTGCTTTATGTTTTGGATCATTGTCTTGTTGGAAGACAAATCTCCGTCCCAGTCTCAGGTCTTTTACAGACTCCATCAGGTTTTCTTCCAGAATGGTCCTGTATTTGGCTCCATCCATCTTCCCATCAATTTTAACCATCTTCCCTGTCCCTGCTGAAGAAAAGCAGGCCCAAACCATGATGCTGCCGCCACCATGTTTGACAGTGGGGATGGTGTGGTCAGGGTGATGAGCTGTGTTGCTTTTACGCCAAACATAACGTTTTGCATTGTTGCCAAAAAGTTCAATTTTGGTTTCATCTGACCAGAGCACCTTCTTCCACATGTTTGGTGTGTCTCCCAGTTGGCTTGTGGCAAGAAAGCCATTTCTTAAAGATATCCATAAAAAGTTTTGCTTAAAGTTTGCCACATCTTCCACATGTCTTCACTAATATTCTACAATGTAGAAAATAGTACAAATTAAGAAAAACCCTTGAATGAGTAGGTGTATCCAAACTTTTGACTGGTACTGTATATATATTTTTTTACCTGACTAAACCTAACAAATCATAACATGTAGCAGAGACAATGTTGTGGTCAGTTGTCAGTTTTATTTTGTACTCTGATCTAATCTTTTGTTTGTTGGTTTGGCAGTATTACAGATGTATCCTTTTAGTCCCTGACATCTATAACAGGCATCACATCAAGGAACTGGTCAACATGCTGCTGCTCAACATGGGCTTTTCAGGTACAATACACACTAAATGTTTTTTTGTTGTTGCACTGTCTATGCACACTTACAGGACCCTTCACACATACACTCACTTCATAATTTGCTCACACACATAATATGCACATACATTTATACTGACTTTACACACACCCACTCATACAATCATCATATACACTGCTGTTTATCATATCCTGATGCCTAGTCACCTTTCACTTATACATATGTACTTTTGCGGTTTGTTTTACCCACATACTCATATCCGTAAGTTGACATGTAATATTCGGATCGGATGATACTCGTGATCTGAAAAAAACGAAGTGTTAAGTAGATGTTGGCAATGTACCTCCCTGCACGTTCTCAAATAGCTGTAGATTAGGAGCAGAGAGGTGTGTCTGTGTCCTCAACTTGCAACAGGCAGCCAATGTACCTCCCTGCACGTTCTCAAATAGCTGTAGATTAGGAGCAGAGGTGTGTCTGTGTCCTCAACTTGCAACAGGCAGCCAATGTACCTCCCTGCACGTTCTCAAATAGCTGTAGATTAGGAGCAGAGAGGTGTGTCTGTGTCCTCAACTTGCAACAGGCAGCCAATGTACCTCCCTGCACGTTCTCAAATAGCTGTAGATTAGGAGCAGAGAGGTGTGTCTGTGTCCTCAACTTGCAACAGGCAGCCAATGTACCTCCCTGCACGTTCTCAAATAGCTGTAGATTAGGAGCAGAGAGGTGTGTCTGTGTCCTCAACTTGCAACAGGCAGCCAATGTACCTCCCTGCACGTTCTCAAATAGCTGTAGATTAGGAGCAGAGAGGTGTGTCTGTGTCCTCAACTTGCAACAGGCAGCCAATGTACCTCCCTGCACGTTCTCAAATAGCTGTAGATTAGGAGCAGAGAGGTGTGTCTGTGTCCTCAACTTGCAACAGGCAGCCACGTTTGCTGTTACTCAGTCAGAATGCGCATCAGTGTTTCATTTTTTCTCTCCATACCCTTGCCTGCTTGTTAGATATTGTGCACATTCATAGCTTTATATAGTCCTTGCAATGTGATTTATTATAGTAGTAGCCAGGCAGCAGCAATTTGAATGATCAGACCAAAAACATGCAAGAAAAATTGATCTGGTGAAATAATGAACCGAGTGGATGGTGAAATACAGCTTCACTCTTATCCAACCAGAGCAGCAGGATCAAAGTACAGCCCGCCCTTCTCTAAAGACAGCCAGTGGAGTTATTTAGACCATGTAGAACCTCTCACATTACTGACTGACATGAGAAAGATGCGTGCTGTCACCAGAAAATATATATTTTTTTCCCCATCACGTATCATTACAAAAAATACTTGGACCGTAATTTTATCCAGAAATTTGCCCATATCTGTTAGGATACTCGTTTTGTCTGGCTACTCGGCACACCCCTGGTAAATATGGTACTGGAACTGATCCTGTATATATAGCTTGTTTGCTTGCTTTTTTTGTAATTTTTATTTCTATTTCTTGTGTTTGTGTTCTACATTGTTATTTTTAGTATAACATTGTTATTGATTACTGCGTTGTTGGGTTTAGAGCTGGCCAGAAATGCATTTAGCTGTACTTGTGTATGTGACTTTGAAACTTAATTGTCGCTCCTTGGTCTACAGCGATCGTAGTCCACCAGGAGTCTGTGTGTGCTACTTTCGGCAGTGGCCTGAGCAGTGCCTGTGTGGTGGACGTGGGCGACCAGAAGACCAGTCTGTGTTGTGTGGAGGACGGGGTGTCTCACCGCAACTCAAGGTGGGTATATTGCATCATGCATCTCATATGTATATATTGTACTCTATACTATGCCACTGTATCTTAGTCCAATGCCGCTCTGACACGTGTATATACAGTGCCTTGCGAAAGTATTCGGCCCCCTTGAACTTTGCGACCTTTTGCCACATTTCAGGCTTCAAACATAAAGATATAAAACTGTATTTTTTTGTGAAGAATCAACAACAAGTGGGACACAATCATGAAGTGGAACGACATTTATTGGATATTTCAAACATTTTTAACAAATCAAAAACTGAAAAATTGGGCGTGCAAAATTATTCAGCCCCCTTAAGTTAATACTTTGTAGCGCCACCTTTTGCTGCGATTAGAGCTGTAAGTCGCTTGGGGTATGTCTCTATCAGTTTTGCACATCGAGAGACTGAAATTTTTTCCCATTCCTCCTTGCAAAACAGCTCAAGCTCAGTGAGGTTGGATGGAGAGCATTTGTGAACAGCAGTTTTCAGTTCTTTCCACAGATTCTCGATTGGATTCAGGTCTGGACTTTGACTTGGCCATTCTAACACCTGGATATGTTTATTTTTGAACCATTCCATTGTAGATTTTGCTTTATGTTTTGGATCATTGTCTTGTTGGAAGACAAATCTCCGTCCCAGTCTCACGTCTTTTGCAGACTCCATCAGGTTTTCTTGTATTTGGCTCCATCCATCTTCCCATCAATTTTAACCATCTTCCCTGTCCCTGCTGAAGAAAAGCAGGCCCAAACCATGATGCTGCCACCACCATGTTTGACAGTGGGGATGGTGTGGTCAGGGTGATGAGCTGTGTTGCTTTTACGCCAAACATAACGTTTTGCATTGTTGCCAAAAAGTTCAATTTTGGTTTCATCTGACCAGAGCACCTTCTTCCATATGTTTGGTGTGTCTCCCAGGTGGCTTGTGGCAAACTTTAAACAACACTTTTTATGGATATCTTTAAGAAATGGCTTTCTTCTTGCCACTCTCCCATAAAGGCCAGATTTGTGCAATATACGACTGATTGTTGTCCTATGGACAGAGTCTCCCACCTCAGCTGTAGATCTTTGTAGTTCATCCAGAGTGATCATGGGCCTCTTGGCTGCATCTCTGATCAGTCTTCTCCTTGTATGAGCTGAAAGTTTAGAGGGACGGCCAGGTCTTGGTAGATTTGCAGTGGTCTGATACTCCTTCCATTTCAATATTATCGCTTGCACAGTGCTCCTTGGGATGTTTAAAGCTTGGGAAATCTTTTTGTATCCAAATCCGGCTTTAAACTTCTTCACAACAGTATTTCAGACCTGCCTGGTGTGTTTCTTGTTCTTCATGATGCTCTCTGCGCTTTTAACGGACCTCTGAGACTATCACAGTGCAGGTGCATTTATACGGAGACTTGATTACACACAGGTGGATTGTATTTATCATCATTAGTCATTTAGGTCAACATTGGATCATTCAGAGATCCTCACTGATCTTCTGGAGAGAGTTTGCTGCACTGAATGTAAAGGGGCTGAATAATTTGGCACGCCCAATTTTTCAGTTTTTGATTTGTTAAAAAAGTTTGAAATATCCAATAAATGTCGTTCCACTTCATGATTGTGTCCCACTTGTTGTTGATTCTTAAAACAAAAATACAGTTTTATATCTTTGTTTGAAGCCTGAAATGTGGCAAAAGCTCGCAAAGTTCAAGGGGGCCGAATACTTTCGCAAGGCACTGTATATTCTTAATACATTCCTTACTTTGATTTACATGTATTTTGCTTATATGTTGTGAAACTGTTAGATATTACTGCACTGTCGGAGCTGGAAGCACAAGCATTTCGCTTCACCCGCAATAACATCTGCTAAACACGTGTATGTGACCAATAAAATTGAATTAATTGCAAAGTCCCTCTTTGCCATGCAAATGAACTGAATCCCCAAAAACATTTCCACTGCATTTCAGCCCTGCCACAAAAGGACCAGCTGACATCATGTCAGTGATTCTCTCGTGAGCACAGGTGTGAGTGTTGAGGAGGACAAGGCTGGAGATCTCTCTGTCATGCTGATTGAGTTCGAATAACAGACCAGAAGCTTCAAAAGGAGGGTGGTGCTTGGAATCATTGTTCTTCCTCTGTCAACCATGGTTACCTGCAAGGAAACACGTGCAGTCATCATTGCTTTGCACAAAAAGGGCTTCACAGGCAAGGATATTGCTGCCAGTAAGATTGCACCTAAATCAACCATTTTATCGGATCATCAAGAACTTCAAGGAGAGCGGTTCAATTGTTGTGAAGAAGGCTTCAGGGCGCCCAAGACAATCCAGCAAGGTCCAGGACCGTCTCCTAAAGTTGATTCAGCTGCGGGATCGGGGCACCACCAGTACAGAGCTTGCTCAGGAATGGCAGCAGGCAGGTGTGAGTGCATCTGCACACACAGTGAGGTGAAGACTTTTGGAGGATGGTCTGGTGTCAAGAAGGGCAGCAAAGAAGCCACTTCTCTCCAGGAAAAACATCAGGGACAGACTGATATTCTGCAAAAGGTACAGGGATTGGACTGCTGAGGACTAGGGTAAAGTCATTTTTTTCTGATGAATCCCCTTTCTGATTGTTTGAGGCATCTGGAAAAAAGCTTGTCTGGAGAAGACAAGGTGAGCGCTACCATCAGTCCTGTCATGCCAACAGTAAAGCATCCTGAGACCATTCATGTGTGGGGTTGCTTCTCAGCCAAGGGAGTGGGCTCACTCACAATTTTGCCTAAGAACACAGCCATGAATAAAGAATGGTACCAACACATCCTCCGAGAGCAACTTCTCCCAACCATCCACCCAGGAACAGTTTGGTGATGAACAATGCCTTTTCCAGCATGATGGAGCACCTTGGCAAAAGTGATAACTAAGTGGCTCTGGGAACAAAACATCGATATTTTGGGTCCATGGCCAGGAAACTCCTCAGACCTTAATCCCATTGAGAACTTGTGGTCAATCCTCAAGAGGCGGTTCGACAAACAAAAACCCACAAATTCTGACAAACTCCAAGCATTGATTATTCAAGAATGGGCTGCCATCAGTCAGGATGTGGCCCAGAAGTTAATTGACAGCATGCCAGGGCGGATTGCAGAGGTCTTGAAAAAGGGGTCAACACTGCAAATATTGACTCTTTGCATCAACTTCATGTTATTGTCTATAACAGCCTTTTGTCACTTATGAAATGCTTGTAATTATTACTTCAGTATTCCATAGTAACATCTGACAAAAATATCTAAAGACACTGAGGCAGCAGACTTTGTGAAAATGTATATTTGTGTCATTCTCAAAACCTTTGGCCACGACTGTACATGTGTCTGTCCTCCTGCAGGCTGTGTCTGTCATATGGGGGCGCTGATGTCACCCGCTGTTTCTTCTGGCTCCTGCAGAGGGCCGGCTTCCCCTACAGGGAGTGTCAGCTCTCCAACAGGGTGGACTGCATCCTGCTGCAGCAGCTCAAAGAGACCTTCTGCCACCTTGACCAGGTACTTAAACATCAAAGTCATAAGGCATCAATCGGAAGAAAACAGCCTGAAATAGGGAGGAGCTTCTTTAACTTGTCCATTTTAAGAAAGTTATTTTACCAAATTTCTATCAACATGTTAAATGTGCAACCAGAGGTTAAAAAAATAACACCTCCACACACAGAGACGTGTACAAAGCTCTCCCTCGCCCTCCATTTGGCAAATCTGACCATAACTCTATCCTCCTGTTTCCTGCTTACAAGAAAAAATTAAAGCAGGAAGCACCAGTGACTCGGTCTATAAAAAACTGGTCAAATGAAGCAGATGCTGAACTACAGGACTGTTTTGCTATCACAGACTGGAATATGTTCCGGGATTCTTCCAATGGCATTGAGGAGTTGAGGAATACACCATATCAGTCCCTGGCTTTATCAAAAAGTGCATTGAGGACATCGTTCCCACAGTGACTGTACTTACATACCCCAATCAGAAGCCATGGATTACAGGCAACATTCGCACTGAGCTTAAGGGTAGAGCTGCTGCTTTCAAGGAGTGGGACTCTGACCCGGAAGCGTATAAGTTTATGCCCTCCGACGAACTATCAAACAGGCAAAGCGTCAATACAGGACTAAGATCGAATCGTACTACACCGGCTCCGATGCTCGTCGGATGTGGCACTGCTTGCAAACTATTACAGACTACAAAGGGAAGCACAGCCGAGAGCTGCCCAGTGACTCAAGCCTACCAGACAAGCTAAATAACTTCTATGCTCGTTTCGAGGCAAGTAGCACTGAAACATGCATGAGACCATCAGCTGTTCCGGACAACTGTGTGATCACGCTCTCCGCAGCCGATGTGAGTAAGACCTTTAAACAGGTCAACATTCACAAGGCCGCAGGGCCAGACGGATTACAAGGACGTGTACTCCGAGCATGCACTGACCAACTGGCAAGTCACTGTAATACCAAAATGTTTCAAGCAGACCACCATTGTCCAAGAACAGTAAGGTAACCTGCCTAAATGACTACCGAACAGTAGCACTCATGTCTGTAGCCAAGAAATGCTTTGAAAGGCTGGTCATGGCTCACATCAACACCATTATCCCAGAAACCCTAGACCCACTCCAGTTTGCATACCGACCCAACAGATCCACAGATGATGCAGTCTCTATTGCACTCCACACTGCCTTCTCCCACCTGGACAAAAGGAACACCTATGTGTGAATGCTATTCATTGGCTAAAGCTCAGCGTTCAACACCATAGTGCCCTCAAAGCTCATCACTAAGCTTAGGACCCTGGGACTAAACAGCTCCCTCTGCAACTGGATCCTAGACTTCCTGATGCCCCCCCCCCCCCCAGGTAGTAAGTGGGTACCAGAGCGCGAAGTCTAGGCTCAAAAGGCTTCTAAACAGCTTCTACCCCCACGCCATAAGACTCCCGAACAGCTAACCAAATGGCTACCCAGACTATTTGCCCCCCCTGCTACTACTCTCTGTTTGTTTTCTACAACTTAAACAAACCTACCTGCATGTACATATTATCTCAATTACCTTGACACCGGTGCCCCTGCACAATGACACATTGACTCTGTATCAGTGCACCCTGTATATAGCCTCCACATTGACTCTGTATCAGTGCACCCTGTATATAGCCTCCACATTGACTCTGTATCAGTGCACCCTGTATATAGCCTCCACATTGACTCTGTATCAGTGCACCCTGTATATAGCCTCCACATTGACTCTGTATCAGTGCACCCTGTATATAGCCTCCACATTGACTCTGTATCAGTGCACCCTGTATATAGTCTCCACATTGACTCTGTATCAGTGCACCCTGTATATAGCCTCCACATTGACTCTGTATCAGTGCACCCTGTATATAACCTCCACATTGACTCTGTATCAGTGCACCCTGTATATAGCCTCCACATTGACTCTGTATCAGTGCACCCTGTATATAGCCTCCACATTGACTCTGTATCAGTGCACCCTGTATATAGCCTCCACATTGACTCTGTATCAGTGCACCCTGTATATAGCCTCCACATTGACTCTGTATCAGTGCACCCTGTATATAGCCTCCACATTGACTCTGTACCAGTTCCCCCTGTATATAGCCTCCACATTGACTCTGTATCAGTGCACCCTGTATATAGCCTCCACATTGACTCTGTATCAGTGCACCCTGTATATAGCCTCCACATTGACTCTGTATCAGTGCACCCTGTATATAGCCTCCACATTGACTCTGTCTCAGTGCACCCTGTATATAGCCTCCACATTGACTCTGTATCAGTGCACCCTGTATATAGCCTCCACATTGACTCTGTATCAGTGCACCCTGTATATAGCCTCCACATTGACTCTGTCTCAGTGCACCCTGTATATAGCCTCCACATTGACTCTGTATCAGTGCACCCTGTATATAGCCTCCACATTGACTCTGTATCAGTGCACCCTGTATATAGCCTCCACATTGACTCTGTATCAGTGCACCCTGTATATAGCCTCCACATTGACTCTGTATCAGTGCACCCTGTATATAGCCTCCACATTGACTCTGTATCAGTGCACCCTGTATATAGCCTCCACATTGACTCTGTATCAGTGCACCCTGTATATAGCCTCCACATTGACTCTGTATCAGTGCACCCTGTATATAGCCTCCACATTGACTCTGTATCAGTGCACCCTGTATATAGCCTCCACATTGACTCTGTATCAGTGCACCCCGTATATAGCCTCCACATTGACTCTGTATCAGTGCACCCCGTATATAGCCTCCACATTGACTCTGTCTCAGTGCACCCCGTATATAGCCTCCACATTGACTCTGTATCAGTGCACCCCGTATATAGCCTCCACATTGACTCTGTATCAGTGCACCCCGTATATAGCCTCCACATTGACTCTGTATCAGTGCACCCTGTATATAGCCTCCACATTGACTCTGTATCAGTGCACCCTGTATATAGCCTCCACATTGACTCTGTATCAGGGCACCCTGTATATAGCCTCCACATTGACTCTGTATCAGTGCACCCTGTATATAGCCTCCACATTGACTCTGTATCAGTGCACCCTGTATATAGCCGTGCTATTGTTATTCTTACCGCTTATTTTTTAGGTATTTTTTTTAACTGCATCTTTGGTTAAGGGCTTGTACTTAAGCATTTCACTGTAAGGTCTACACCTGTTGTATTCGGTGCATGTGACATTCAAATTTGATTTAGTTTCTTCTGTTGTGCTCTAATAACTAAGTCCCTGGTGCACTTTTCAATGTAAGGACTCTCCAACCCTGGTCTTGAAGTGCGAACTGTATGGTTATGTATGGCTTTTATTTCAAGACATCACAACATGCCAGTTTCACATGGCCAACTAATGAATCATGGTCTTCCGTCTGGGCTATAAGGCCGTAGCTGAAATAAGGTGTGTTACTGAGGAACGGGGTGTAGGAATAAAAGGTGATACCCCTTTTCTACATGCTCAGCTCTTTCCCCTTTTTCTCCAGGACATCTCTGGGCTTCAAGACCACGAGTTCCGCACCCGTTTCCCAGAGTCCCCTGCACTTCTTTACCAGGTTCGACTTGGGGATGAGAAACTGCAGGTATGTATACACACCCAGTCAGGGATTGTGGTTTTGAAGCCCAATTTTGATATTGAAGATGACTATAATAAATATGACATAATAAATGCTGTCACAATGTATCGTTTGTGTACCTCAGGCTCCTATGGCCCTGTTCTACCCCACCACGTTTGGAATAGTGGGCCAGAAGATGACCTCCTTGCAGCACAGATCTCAGGGTGACCCAGAGGACCCACATGATGAACACTACCTACTGGGAACACAGAGCAAGCAGGACCAGGTAGTCTAGGAACACCTGACTCGATCCTATTAGAACTATCTGATTGGCTGATACTTCCCCTCTCTGTTTCCACCTCTCCCTTTCTCCTCTCTCCATCTCATCCTCCCTCTCCCATTATTATGCTCAGTCCTCTAAAGCCTCAGCGGAGCGTAAATCCCTTCCCAAGCCGCCTGGGTTCGAGGGGGAGTTGAGCAGCCAGGGTGGGGACCCCTCAGAACGTGGAGGTGGTGCCCATGGCCAGGATGTGGAGCTGGGACACTCCCAGAACGACTGCCTGATGGGAGGAGCAGAGATGGAGGAGCCTCCCTCAGCACTCCTCTCCAGGAAGACTGCCATGACCCAGTTTGAGGGCAAAGCGCTAGGCTTGGACAAAGCCATCCTACACAGCATCGATTGCTGTGGTAAGCAAAATACTCTGCTTCAAAACTCTGTCCTATAATACAGTATCTTGTTTTATTCTACCATAAACACGAGGTAACATACAGTAAATAATAAACATAAGATATAGATAAAACATTATTGGACATGATATTCATTATTCTGTTATGAAGTGAGGGTAAATTGTGAATTTTAAGCAGTGGTTTCCAATGTTGGATGTTTTGATAGGGGAATGTTAGGTTTTGTGTGTATTTTGTTTGTGCCCAGCATCTGACGAGACCAAGAGGAAGATGTACAGCTCCATCCTGGTGGTGGGGGGAGGCCTACTGTTTCACAGGGCCCAGGAGTTCCTGCAGCACCGCATCCTCAACAAGATGCCCCCCTCCTTCCGCAGGGTGGTGGAGAGCGTGGAGGTCATCACACGACCCAAGGTACACTGGCTTCTATGTACACTGGCTTTACAGTGGGCTAACATGGTCTTGAGGCACGCAGAAGACCAGGTGTTTATATCTAGTCTAACACAGTGGGTATAAAATGCAATCTTGCAGGAGTTTGTGTGTCGCCCCAAGCAGAGGTGTTTTAATGGCTGTGTTTTCCAGGACATGGACCCTCGCCTGATCTCGTGGAAGGGGGGAGCGGTGCTGGCCTGCCTGGACACCACCCAGGAGATGTGGATCCACCAGAGGGAGTGGCAGCGCTTTGGTGTGCGCATGCTGAGGGAGAGGGCTGCGTTTGTCTGGTGAACCACCCCAGACTACGTCCCACTGGAACAAGGGAACACAGAGGGAGAAGCCCATTAATTTAGACAGTAAAACACTGGCACAGGTACTACTCACAGAGAAAGACTGTCGGACACACAATATAAGGCAAATACTTAACCTGGGCACTGTCCCTCATAGGCTTCAAACATCTCTCTCTTAGTACCTTATATTGTGTAGTGTAACGTGTACTGCATGTCTTTCTGACAGTTTATCTGGTGCCTGTGTGGTAGATTGTTTAAATAGCTGTTTTGTTCACAGTTTCTTTCTTCTGGCATTGTGGATGTTAAATTTGATTAAAAACGTACTTATTTCTTGAAGGACTTACTGTTTTGACATTTCTTATAGACCTTATGTAGGTTGGAAGAAATTTGATTTGAGGCATATTATGAACGTGGCCTCCCGGGTGCTAGCTGTGCCACCAGAGACTCTGGGTTCGAGCCCAGGCTCTGTCGCAGCCGGCCGCGACCGGGAGGTCCATGGGGTGACGCACATTTGGCCTAGCGTCGTCCGGGTAGGGAGGGTTTGGCCGGTAGGGATGTCCTTGTCTCATCGCGCACTAGTGACTCCTGTGGCGGGCCAGGCGCAGTGCACGATGACCAGGTCGCTAGGTGTACGGTGTTTCCTCCGACACATTGGTGCGGCTGGCTTCCGGGTTGGATGCGTGCTGTGTTAAGAAGCATTGCGGCTTGGTTGGGTTGTGTATCGGAGGACGCATGACTTTCAACCTTTGTCTCTCCCGAGCCCGTACAGGAGTTGTAGCGACGAGACAAGACAGTAACTACTAACAATTGGATACCAAGAAATCGGGGAGAAAAAGGGGGTCAAATAACAAAACAAATTTTTTTTATGAACGTGTACCTATTCTACTTCACAATTACCTAAGACCTTAAGTGTTATTACATACAACCGGGAAGAAATATTGGCTATCAGAGACGTCAACTTACCAGTACAACCAGCACTACGACCAGGAATACGACTTTCCCAAAGCAGATCCTTTGTCTGCACCTCCCAGGGCATTTGAACTGATTCCAGAGTCCAACCCAAAACAACGCCGCCGGAGATCAGGGCAAGAGTTGCTTTCCAAAGAGATATCCGGGATTGTAACATACTGTCTCAAGGAAACATGGCTAGCTGGGAACATGCTGTCGGAGTCCAAACAGGCAACAGAATTTTCAGTGCATTGCGCCAACAGGAATAAACATCTCTCTTGTATGAAGAAGGGCGGGGGTGTATGTTTCATGATTAACAACATACAGGAATTCAAGTCCTTTTGTTCACCTCCCTCACAATCAAATGCCGACCGTATTACCTCCCAAGAGAACTCGTCTCGGTTATCGTCACAGCCGTGTATATCCCCACGCAAGTGGATACCAAGACGGCCATCAATGAACTTTACGCTGGAAACCATATACAGTTGATGTCGGACGTTTACATAGACTTAGGTAGGAGTCATTAAAACTTGTTTTTCAACCACTCCACAAATTTCTTAACAAACTGTATTTTTGGCAAGTCGGTTGCCAATTGTTTCCAACAATTGTTTACAGACAAATTATTTCACTTATAATTCACTGTATCACAATTCCAGTGGGTCAAAAGTTTACATACACTAAGTTGACTGTGCCTATTAAACAGCTTGGAAAATTCCATAAAATGATGTTATGGCTTTAGAAGCTTCTGATAGGCTAATTGACACAATTTGAGTCAATTGTAGGTGTACCTGTGGATGTATTTCAAGGCCTACCTTCAAACTCAGTGCCTCTTTGCTTGACATCATGGGAATATCAAAAGAAATCAGCCAAGATCTCAGAAAAAAATTGTAGACCTCCACAAGTCTGGCTCATCCTTGGGAGCAATTTTCAAATTCCTGAAGGTACCACGTTCAATTGTACTAACAATAGTACGTAAATGTAAACACCATGGGACCATGCAGCCGTCATACCACTCAGGAAGGAGATGTGTTCTGTCTCCTAGAGATGAATGTCCTTTGGTGCGAAAAGTGCAAATCAATCCCAGAACAACAGCAAAGGACCTTGTGAAGATGCTGGAGGAAACTGGTATAAAAGTATCTATATCCAAAGTAAAACGAGTCCTATATCAACATAACCTGAAAGGCCGCTCAGCAAGGAAGAAACCACTGCTCCAAAACCGCCATAAAAAAGCCAGGCTACGGTTTGCAATTGCACAAGGGGACAAATATTGTTATTTTTGGAGAAATGTCTTCTGGTCCGATGAAACAAAAATTGAACTGTTTGGCCATAATGATCATCATTATGTTTGGAGGAAAAAGGGGGAGGCTTGAACACCATCCCAACCATGATGCATGGGGGTGGCAGCATCATGTTGTGGAGGTTCTTTGCTGCAGGAGGGACTGGTGCACTTCACAAAATAGATGGCGACATGAGGTAGGAAAATCATGTGGATATATTGAAGCAACCCCTCAAGACATCAGTCAGGAAGTTAAAGCTTGGTCGCAAATGGGTCTTCCAAATGGACAATGACACCAAGCGTACTTCCAAAGTTGTGGCAAAATGGCTTAATATTGGAGTGGCCATCACAAAGCCCTGACCTCAATACCATAGAAAATCTGTGGGCAGAATTGAAAAAGCTTGTGTGAGCAAGGAGGCCTACATTCCTGACTCAGTTACACCAGCTCTGTCAGGAGGAATGGGCCAAAATTCACACAACTTATTGTTGGGAAGCTTGTGGAAGGCTACCCAAAACATTTGACCCAAGTTGACATTTTTTAAAGGCAATGCTACCAAATACTAATTGAGTGCATGTAAACTTCTGACCCACTGGGAATGTGATGAAAGAAATAAAAGCTAAAATAAATAATTCTCTACTATTATTTATTCTGACATTTCACATTTATTAAAATAAAGTGGTGATCCTAACTTGCCTAAAACAGGGAATTTTTACTAGGACTCAATGTCAGGAATTGTGAAAACTGAGTTAAATGTATTTGTCTAAGGGGTGTATCTTCTGACTTGAACTGTATCCTGAGGCAGCATTTATTGCAGCTGGGGATTTTAACAAAGCTAATTTGAGAACAAGGCTACCTAAATTCTGCCAGCATATCGATTGCTGTACACGAGTGAGTAACACGCTTGACTATTGCTACTCTAACTTCCGCGATGCGTTCAAGGCCCTGCCCCACTCTCCTTTTGGCAAATGTAACAATGACTCCATCTTGTTGCTCCTGTCCTATAGGCAGAAACTAAAACTGGAAGCGCCCGTGCTTCGGTCTATCCAACACTGGTCTGACCAATCGGATTCCACGCTTCATGATCGCTTTGATCATGTGGACTGGGATATGTTCCGGGTAGCCTCAGATAATAACATTGACGTATGCGCTGACTCGGTGACCGAGTGCCCAGAACCTGACCTAAAGAGTGTGAACACGTGTTAGTGATTGTTTTAACCAAACTACAAAGCCTGGAACTAACGTCTTGGTCCATCAGCCAGTTTGACTGACTGGTGTATGAACCCTCCCACCTCCCAACCAGCATTTGACAGGTGCTAATTTCAAGCCCTGCATTGAGGAACACAGAGGCTGTGTTTCACTTGCATTACATTAGTTACCTCCCAAATATCAAATGGAGAGACAAACACACACAAGAAACATAGCTAGCTATGTTGACAGGCTCAATTGAATTATCCACTCTACAGCACATAAAGGGCCAAAACTTTCAAACACCGTAATATTTAATAATAGTTATTGCTGTCTATGGTAACTAGCTAGCATCATTTCGCATTTCTGTCAAAAGGTGAAGACATTGGGAGACCGCAGCGATGAATGCTACGATATTGTATGGCAATTAGCAACTCTAAAAAAACAATAAACAAATACAAACACATACAGTTGTAAAAGATTAATGGTTAGATTAATACACAATTTTTGCAGCAGTGCAGCATCCGGTGTACTACTTTGAGGTTTATTGGCAGACAGTCATCAGAAGTATTGCCACCAGCTACTATACGAGGTAGGAAAAAAATCCCCCAAAACAAAAACTGTTTTGGATTAACAAATTCATACTAACTGCCAAAAACAAAAAACACTAACCAAAATTCACTCTACTACCATAAATAAAATAACACGGTATTCCTTCAGTTGTATTTAAATGTCTATTTAGGTCCCTACACATGCTCAGGAACCTCTTCATTCAGTACTCACTGTAACATTTTGGCTGTAAAGTCCTGGAGATCCAGAAATATATTTGCCACCTTCACAATGACATTTAGCTTCTTTTGATTGTTTTATTAGCGCAATTGATCACAACGAATGCCACCTTCTTCACTGTTAGTGCATGTCATTCACTGCAGACTGTGGGACATATACTACCATCTCATCTCTAATCACACCTTCAGATATTTTCACTGCCTCCACATAGGCGACCTGCTGGATAAACCTGATCCTAGCTACTGCAGCCCTTACAGGACACTCTGGAATGGGATTCCCATCACAATTACTGCAGCATGTTTTTTGTTAGTTTTCTTAACCTTTATTTAACTAGGCAAGCCAGTTAAGAAATGTTTATTTATTTACATTATTGGCCTACACCGGCCAAACCCTGATGACGCTGGGCCAATTGTGCGCCACCCTATGGGACTCCCAACTATGGACAGTTGTGATACAGTCTGGATTTGAACCAAGGTGTCTCTAGTGACCCCTCTAGCACTGAGATGCAGTGCCATAGACCTCTGCACCACTCGGGAGCCCGAGTAGTGCAGAGGTCTATTTCATCTGACTCTCAAACTAAGACATATTTATTATTTCATCAAACACTTGCCACGTGTCCAATGTTTTTACAATTGTAACACTACAGCGGCTTCTGTACATACGGTCTAACCGCATATCTCACATATCCAAGTTCTACATAAGTCGGGAGAACCACTTCAGCAAACTTCTTCTGTGGTGTTTATTGGCGGTTGGCATGCAACGTTATGGTGCATTACCGCCACCTACTGTACTGGAGTGTACCAGCTCCGTTTCTCTTAAAGATAACAACAAATATTTGAGACTCTAACGACGTTCTACTCAATATACTCTTTAATTTCCTGTATACACTCCCTCATACTAGGTCTCAGCCTCTTTCCTTCTCATACTGCACACACTGTATCAATACATGTCTCACTATCTCTGTTTCCTGGCAATAATCACACTTTCCTGTTGGAAGCTTTCCTATCACATTTAAAGTCTTATTCAATCTTGCAAAAATAGCCTCCTCTCTTCTGTCCCTTCCTGCCGTCCTCCCCTCCCTGACTTTCCTCTGTACTTCGAATAAATGCTTAGTATCTCTATTCCACTGCTTCTACCATCTCTGCACCATCACTGTCCATATCAGACTTTTTGCCTCTGCCTTGCTCATTGAAACGACAACATCAACATCCGCATGACTAAGTGCTTGTTTAGCCAGTACAGTACTTCAAATGCCTCGTTCCCCTCCACTCCCACATGGGCTGGGACCCAAGTAACTCTTATCTGTATACCCATCTGTCTAATCCTGCCATGGGTTTGTAGCACCTCATAAAGCAGGTCTTGTCTGCTACATCAGCTAAAGGACTGCAGACTCATCAACACTGCACATGAATCAGAGCAAATAACTACTCTGTCTGGCTTGACTTTCTCCGCTCACTGGAAGGCCAACAGTGTGGCCATCAGCTCCGCTGTATATACAGCCAGATGATTCGGAATATGTTTCCTGAAGGTCATTCCCTGTTCCTGCACTATAAATGTTGACCCAGTACGCCATGTCCGTGGGTCTATTGAACCATCTGTGTAAATGGATCAACACCCTCCCTATCTTTCTGTAGTCTCTCCAACACTTCTAGATCAACTACTGGAGGCAGGAGTAGCCATGGTGGGTTTACAGGAATAGCTACAGTCCCATCTCCCTCGTCTGAGTATTACTCACCTGCCCAAAGCATGTGTTGTGTCCTTGCTCATGTCCCCAGCATTGCTTTAAAATCCCTTTCGCAGGATGAGACACCCCATGTCCCTGTAGGTTGATCCAATAATGATTTGCCAGCTGTTGTCGCGTAATCTGCAATGGCATATCCCCCATCTCCACCTGTAGTGCAGCTACTGGGGCATATCCCCCATCTCCACCTGTAGTGCAGCTACTGGGGCATATCCCCCATCTCCACCTGTAGTGCAGCTACTGGGGCATATCCCCCATCTCCACCTGTAGTGCAGCTACTGGGGCATATCCCCCATCTCCACCTGTAGTGCAGCTACTGGGGGCATATCCCCCATCTCCACCTGTAGTGCAGCTACTGGGGCATATCCCCCATCTCCACCTGTAGTGCAGCTACTGGGGGCATATCCCCCATCTCCACCTGTAGTGCAGCTACTGGGGCATATCCCCCATCTCCACCTGTAGTGCAGCTACTGGGGGCATATCCCCCATCTCCACCTGTAGTGCAGCTACTGGGGGCATATCCCCCATCTCCACCTGTAGTGCAGCTACTGGGGCATATCCCCCATCTCCACCTGTAGTGCAGCTACTGGGACATATCCCCCATCTCCACCTGTAGTGCAGCTACTGGGGCATATCCCCCATCTCCACCTGTAGTGCAGCTACTGGGACATATCCCCCATCTCCACCTGTAGTGCAGCTACTGGGACATATCCCCCATCTCCACCTGTAGTGCAGCTACTGGGACATATCCCCCATCTCCACCTGTAGTGCAGCTACTGGGACATATCCCCCATCTCCACCTGTAGTGCAGCTACTGGGGGCATATCCCCCATCTCCACCTGTAGTGCAGCTACTGGGGGCATATCCCCCATCTCCACCTGTAGTGCAGCTACTGGGGGCATATCCCCCATCTCCACCTGTAGTGCAGCTACTGGGGGCATATCCCCCATCTCCACCTGTAGTGCAGCTACTGGGGCATATCCCCCATCTCCACCTGTAGTGCAGCTACTGGGGCATATCCCCCATCTCCACCTGTAGTGCAGCTACTGGGGAGGTCCGAAAAGCCCCACTACATGTTCTGAGTCTTTGCCCCTGTATGACATCTGGCCTTTCCAATGAGGTCCGGGCTGCTGAATCCCCACATGAATGCCCACCGCTCTACCTCTGTTGCTTCCTGTACCTTCCTGACTATGTAGGGCACATTTCTTCCCCTTGTTGGGTTCTGAGAATAGGAAACATACTTATTCATGTCATTGAAGGAGAGAGGGTAATGTATAACGTTTACATTATGTCAGGATATGTTATTGTTAACCATCAGGGATCCTCTGGGAGGAGAAGAGACACAGTCCAGATATCACTAAAGGTTTTGTCTAGCAACAGAGATGCATTGGCTGTTCAGATGTGTAGGAGGAGACTCCGCATAGGAGAAAGGGTTAAATACTCGTGCTCATGTGAATATGTTTTTATCGATTCAGTTGTTCAACTCTCTGAGAAGAATAAAGTTGGTTTAAGCTTTCACAGTGTCCGTCGAGTTCTTACTGTAATAATTAGAACCTAACACACCATCATCTGCAAATAACAACCTCCCAATATCCGTCCGTACCTGAGAGTAAACATCATTGATCATGATTGAGAACAACAGATGACTAATCATGCTCCCATGCGGTGTACAAATATCCACCAGGTAGCTGTCTGTGCATGCTTCAAGTGGTAGAAATCGGAAAGCACTACCAGCACTTTGAAAGTTGATGTAATTACACTTTCCTGTGGATATATTATCTCACATTCCTACCTGAAAAAGGACTAACCACGCGGACAAACAATAAAGTAAGTTAAAATGTAATTTTATTAATAGACTGCCAGTAGATGGCAGTCCATGTCCAGTAGATGGCAGTCCATGTCCAGTAGATGGCAGTCCATGTCCAGTAGATGGCAGTCCATTTCCAGTAGATGGCAGTCCATGTCCAGTAGATGGCAGTCCATGTCCAGTAGATGGCAGTCCATGTCTAGTAGATGGCAGTACATGTCCAGTGGATGGCAGTCCATGTCCAGTGGATGGCAGTCCATGTCCAGTAGATGGCAGTCCATGTCCAGTAGATGGCAGTCCATGTCTAGTAGATGGCAGTCCATGACTAGTAGATGGCAGTCCATGTCCAGTAGATGGCAGTCCATGCCTATTCTTATTTTAATTTGTTTATTCCTATCGATGGTCCTCTGTATGTTACCCACTGTAGAGTCAAGTGGCTGCTTAGATATTGAAAAATGTCTCTTCTGCAGGTAGACAGCCATCATCATATCAATCCATGTTTTACTGAGATATAGGTGACATTAGTATTATCATTATTACCATTCTAATGAACTTTGGTGCCTTTTCAATTCCAAGAGATTCACATCATTACACACTTTCTAATTTTCTTCCTCTCACACAGAACACAACCCACGCTCTCTCTATGAGTTGATGTCTTCATATGTTCACAAACAGACACCATCATTGTGCTCGGCTAATTGTGCAATTCTGTTTGGGACTCATTTGTAGAAAAAGGAAGCAAGGGAATTCAACGAATGAGAAGGGTGAGGAAAGCGAGAGAACTACACACTTCCATTTAGGCACCAGCAGGGTAGAAAATACTATTTTTTACAGCTACGATAAGCCCCTACGAAACACATTCAGGCCAGTGCAGCTGCTGACTGGTGAAGTGGGTGTGGTGTGAGGTCATCACAGAGCGCAGGGTGTCAGAGACAATGGAGAAGCCAAGTGTGGGGGAAAAGAGTATCTATGCAGCAATAGTCTATGTGCTGGGGGGGCTTGGGTCAGTCTGTTATATCTGGTGTAATTCTCCTGTCTTATCTGTTGTCCTGTGTGAATTTAAGTATGCTCCCTCTAATTATCTCTCCCTCCCCTCCCAGAGGACCTGAGCCCTAGGACATGCCTCAAGATTACCTGGCCTGATGACTCTTGGCTGTCCCCAGTGCACCTGGTCGTGCTGTTGCTCCAGTTGCAACTGTTCTGCCTGCGGCTATGAAACTCTGACCTGTTCACCAGACGTGCTACCTGTCCCAGACCTGCTGTTATCTCTCTCTTTCTCTCTCTCTACCTCTCAAAGTGCTGTACAGAAACCCAGCCTAAAACCCCAAACAGCAAGCAATGCAAGTGTAGAAGCACGGTGGTTAGGAAAAACTCCCTAGAAAGGCCAAAACCTAGGAAGAAACCTAGAGAGGAACCAGGCTATGTGGGGTGGCCAGTCCTCTTCTGGCTGTGCCGGGTAGAGATTATAACAGAACATGGCCAAGATGTTCAAATGTTCATAAATGACCAGCATGGTCGAATAATAATAAGGCAGAACAGTTGAAACCGGAGCAGCAGCACGGCCAGGTGGACTGGGGACAGCAAGGAGTCATCATGTCAGGTAGTCCTGGGGCATGGTCCTAGGGCTCAGGTCCTCCGAGAGAGAGAGAAGGAGAGAATTAGAGAACGCACACTTAGATTCACACAGGACACCGAATTGGACAGGAGAAGTACTCCAGATATAACAAACTGACCCCAGCCCCCCGACACATAAACTACTGCAGCATAAATACTGGAGGCTGAGACAGGAGGGGTTAGGAGACACTGTGGCCCCATCCGAGGACACCCCCGGACAGGGCCAAACAGGAAGGATATAACTCCACCCACTTTGCCAAAGCACAGCCCCCACACCACTAGAGGGATATCTTCAACCACCAACTTACCATCCTGAGACAAAGCTGAGTATAGCCCGCAAAGATCTCCGCCATGGCACAACCCAAGGGGGGGTGCCAACCCAGACAGGATGACCACATCAGTGAATCAACCCACTCCTGAGGTACTGACCTGTTGCACCCTCTACAACCCTGCTGGTCATCTAACGTTTGAACATCTTGTTGAACAATCTGGCCTTAATGGTCATGTACTCTTATAATCTCCACTCCACACAGCCAGTAGAGGACTAGCCACCCCTCAGAGCCTGGTTCATCTCTAGGTGTCTTCGTAGGTTCCTGCCTTTCTAGGGAGTTTTTCCTAGCCACCATGCTTCTACATCTGCATTGCTTGCTGTTTGGGGTTTTAGGCTGGGTTTCTGTATAGCACTGTGTGACATCTGCTGATGTAAAAACGGGCTTTATAAATATATTTGATTGATTGATCTTCTCTGTCCTAGTAATGTTATACGTGAGCAGGGGGACACTGGGTGTTTCCTATCAGGCGCACAAAGAGCCATTGAAGTGGGTTTGTTCCTCTACTTCCCCTCAGATCTATACAGAGTAACAGCTGGGTTACAGCCTAGGCCTGCATAGATCTATACAGAGTAACAGCTGGGTACAGCCTAGGCCTGCATAGATCTATACAGAGTAACAGCTGGGTTACAGCCTAGGCCTGCATAGATCTACACAGAGTAACAGCTGGGTACAGCCGAGGCCTGCATAGATCTATACAGAGTAACAGCTGGGTACAGCCTAGGCCTGCATAGATCTATACAGAGTAACAGCTGGGTTACAGCCTAGGCCTGCATAGATCTACACAGAGTAACAGCTGGGTACAGCCTAGGCCTGCATAGATCTATACAGAGTAACAGCTGGGTTACAGCCTAGGCCTGCATAGATCTACACAGAGTAACAGCTGGGTACAGCCTAGGCCTGCATAGATCTACACAGAGTAACAGCTGGGTACAGCCTAGGCCTGCATAGATCTATACAGAGTAACAGCTGGGTTACAGCCTAGGCCTGCATAGATCTATACAGAGTAACAGCTGGGTACAGCCTAGATAGCCTGCATAGATCTACACAGAGTAACAGCTGGGCTACAGCCTAGATAGCCTGCATAGATCTACACAGAGTAACAGCTGGGCTACAGCCTAGGCCTGCATAGATCTATACAGAGTAACAGCTGGGTTACAGCCTAGTCCTGCATAGATCTATACAGAGTAACAGCTGGGCTACAGCCTAGGCCTGCATAGATCTATACAGAGTAACAGCTGGGTACAGCCTAGGCCTGCATAGATCTACACAGAGTAACAGCTGGGTTACAGCTTAGGCCTGCATAGATCTATACAGAGTAACAGCTGGGTACAGCCTAGGCCTGCATAGATCTATACAGAGTAACAGCTGGGTTACAGCCTAGGCCTGCATAGATCTATACAGAGTAACAGCTGGGTACAGCCTAGGCCTGCATAGATCTATACAGATTAACAGCTGGGTTACAGCCTAGGCCTGCATAGATCTATACAGAGTAACAGCTGGGTTACAGCCTAGGTCTGCATAGATCTATACAGAGTAACAGCTGGGTTACAGCCTAGGTCTGCATAGATCTATACAGAGTAACAGCTGGGTACAGCCTAGGCCTGCATAGATCTACACAGAGTAACAGCTGGGTTACAGCCTAGGTCTGCATAGATCTATACAGAGTAACAGCTGGGCTACAGCCTAGGCCTGCATAGATCTATACAGAGTAACAGCTGGGTTACAGCCTAGGCCTGCATAGATCTACACAGAGTAACAGCTGGGCTACAGCCTAGGCCTGCATAGATCTATACAGAGTAACAGCTGGGTACAGCCTAGGCCTGCATAGATCTATACAGAGTAACAGCTGGGTACAGCCTAGGCCTGCATAGATCTACACAGAGTAACAGCTGGGCTACAGCCTAGGCCTGCATAGATTTATACAGAGTAACAGCTGGTTACAGCCTAGGCCTGCATAGATCTATACAGAGTAACAGCTGGGTACAGCCTAGGCCTGCATAGATCTATACAGAGTAACAGCTGGGCTACAGCCTAGGCCTGCATAGATCTATACAGAGTAACAGCTGGGCTACAGCCTAGGCCTGCATAGATCTATACAGAGTAACAGCTGGGCTACAGCCTAGGCCTGCATAGATCTATACAGAGTAACAGCTGGGTTACAGCCTAGGCCTGCATAGATCTACACAGAGTAACAGCTGGGCTACAGCCTAGGCCTGCATAGATCTATACAGAGTAACAGCTGGGTACAGCCTAGGCCTGCATAGATCTATACAGAGTAACAGCTGGGTACAGCCTAGGCCTGCATAGATCTACACAGAGTAACAGCTGGGCTACAGCCTAGGCCTGCATAGATTTATACAGAGTAACAGCTGGTTACAGCCTAGGCCTGCATAGATCTATACAGAGTAACAGCTGGGTACAGCCTAGGCCTGCATAGATCTATACAGAGTAACAGCTGGTTACAGCCTAGGCCTGCATAGATCTATACAGAGTAACAGCTGGGTACAGCCTAGGCCTGCATAGATCTATACAGAGTAACAGCTGGGCTACAGCCTAGGCCTGCATAGATCTATACAGAGTAACAGCTGGGTACAGCCTAGGCCTGCATAGATCTATACAGAGTAACAGCTGGGTACAGCCTAGGCCTGCATAGATCTATACAGAGTAACAGCTGGGTACAGCCTAGGCCTGCATAGATCTATACAGAGTAACAGCTGGGCTACAGCCTAGGCCTGCATAGATCTATACAGAGTAACAGCTGGGTACAGCCTAGGCCTGCATAGATCTATACAGAGTAACAGCTGGGCTACAGCCTAGGCCTGCATAGATCTATACAGAGTAACAGCTGGGCTACAGCCTAGGCCTGCATAGATCTATACAGAGTAACATCTGGGCTACAGCCTAGGCCTGCATAGATCTATACAGAGTAACAGCTGGGCTACAGCCTAGGCCTGCATAGATCTACACAGAGTAACAGCTGGGTTACAGCCTAGGCCTGCATAGATCTATACAGAGTAACAGCTGGGCTACAGCCTAGGCCTGCATAGATCTACACAGAGTAACAGCTGGGTTACAGCCTAGGCCTGCATAGATCTACACAGAGTAACAGCTGGGTACAGCCTAGGCCTGCATAGATCTACACAGAGTAACAGCTGGGTACAGCCTAGGCCTGCATAGATCTACACAGAGTAACAGCTGGGTACAGCCTAGGCCTGCATAGATCTACACAGAGTAACAGCTGGGTACAGCCTAGGCCTGCATAGATCTACACAGAGTAACAGCTGGGCTACAGCCTAGGCCTGCATAGATCTATACAGAGTAACAGCTGGGTACAGCCTAGGTCTGCATAGATCTATACAGAGTAACAGCTGGGTTACAGCCTAGGCCTGCATAGATCTACACAGAGTAACAGCTGGGTACAGCCTAGGCCTGCATAGATCTACACAGAGTAACAGCTGGGCTACAGCCTAGGCCTGCATAGATCTATACAGAGTAACAGCTGGGTACAGCCTAGGTCTGCATAGATCTATACAGAGTAACAGCTGGGTTACAGCCTAGGTCTGCATAGATCTATACAGAGTAACAGCTGGGTTACAGCCTAGGTCTGCATAGATCTATACAGAGTAACAGCTGGGTTACAGCCTAGGCCTGCATAGATCTACACAGAGTAACAGCTGGGCTACAGCCTAGGCCTGCATAGATCTATACAGAGTAACAGCTGGGTACAGCCTAGGCCTGCATAGATCTACACAGAGTAACAGCTGGGTTACAGCCTAGGCCTGCATAGATCTACACAGAGTAACAGCTGGGTTACAGCCTAGGCCTGCATAGATCTACACAGAGTAACAGCTGGGTTACAGCCTAGGCCTGCATAGATCTACACAGAGTAACAGCTGGGTACAGCCTAGGCCTGCATAGATCTATACAGAGTAACAGTTGGGTACAGCCTAGGCCTGCATAGATCTACACAGAGTAACAGCTGGGTTACAGCCTAGGCCTGCATAGATCTATACAGAGTAACAGTTGGGTACAGCCTAGGCCTGCATAGATCTACACAGAGTAACAGCTGGGCTACAGCCTAGGCCTGCATAGATCTACACAGAGTAACAGCTGGGTTACAGCCTAGGCTGTGAAGTGTGACTTGTGCATCTCAAGTAAGTGATGTGCCGTGGTCAATTCCGTGATGCGTACACCATCAATTTCAAACCTTGACCAACGCAGCCCATTGGAGCACATGGAGCTCATCGGAGGCCCTTATATTGAGCGCAGAGCTCCCATTGGGTTACTTATGACTTGTGTTGAAAACATTTTATACCCAGAAAAGCAGCAGTCTCTGAACTGTTGAGCATCTTCCACCCCTTGACCTCTGCCTGTCTGGCATCCCCTATCCCCGTCACTGGATCAGTGCCAAAACTCTTAGAGACAGTGGATGAGAATGGGAGGGGTGGACAGGAGGAAGTGTGTGTGTGTGTGTGTGTGTGTGTTGGGGGGGGTGTGTATGGTGATTCTTTCAGAGATGGTGAATGGCATAGGGAGGGGGAGGGTATGGTGAATAGCCTATGGTGGGGATGGGTGTGGAGTTATTGTGGGAATTTCTATAAAGCCGAGGCTTAAACTACAGCATCCTGCTCATTCTGTCCCGTCCCCCTGTGCTCTTCCTGTCTTTTCTTCTATCCCTTTTGTATTCTGTCTTTGTCTTCCCTTCTTCCTCCAGAGTTAACATTGTGTGTGTGCACAGTGCTGTTCATAAGCCAATGAACAAAAAGCTAACAACACAGCCAATTTATTACCAGCTTTCTTTTGATTCATTCTTTCACTGTTGAAGGTTGTTTGAACAAACTTTGTTTGTGTAAAGAGAGTTCTCTGTAGTGTGACCTTTGTAGCGCTGCTCTCTCTGCCCCCCCAGCCTTTTTGTCCTGAGAGGATGTGTTACAACAGCAGGACAGTTGGATTGTCTCTGTAGTCCATTCTATGAATGAGTACCAATAGATTCCAGGGGGACTGCTTACATCTTTGTGGCTGAATACAGGTGGATCTGTTGTCATCTGTGGAATAATACAGTAAGGTAATGGATGAATCATTTAATACTTCCTAGAAGTGGTGGGTGGGAAGAAGAAAAGAAGGAGGAACGAAGAAACGTAGGGATGGGTTGGGATTGTGTGTGTGTGTGTGTGTGTTATCCATTTATTAGACAAGACGAGGAGCTGTGGAGGCTTTCTTCAGCAGAGCATCTTGTTCTGAAGATGCACAAGAAGAACATTGGAAGGATCTGAAACATCTTTGTTCTCTCACTCCCTCTGAGAGAGCATTCTGAACCCTGTCCCACGTCACAGTTAGACGCTGCATAGCCAGTACGGTTTCATCTTTCACACATGTTGTTCCCCTTTCTCAGTCCAACTGGCAAGGCTTCTTTGTTTTGTCATGTTGATTAGCCCTCTCCCAGGCTGTGGCTTGGGTTCCAGTTGTACCAGTGACATATTGGGTCGGTATGTCTTGGCCCCTTTTGGATCTCCCTTCGCCAAGCTGTAAAACGTCCCATGTTGACAATTTACCCTTGTTGTTTTTCCATGGCTATGTTTGTCTCGGCAGCCATTATGCTTCTCTGTAGTTATGTATCTCACACCTGTTGATTGATGGTGTTCCAGAGATGTTTACATTGCATTCCTGCTGTTGAATTGACCTGATTGTACATGAGGGCATGACATCCCCTGGGTTACTTCATGTTAAGGGAGCTAATGGGTTGTTGATAAGGGGGGAAATTTAGGGGCAGTGGGCATGGGGGGTTGGGGGTAGGCTTAGGGGGCATAGCTAGCTCCTAAAGAATGATAGATAGGATTACTGAATACACTCTAAAGATATTGAAGAGGTATGTTAAAGCCAGAGGCTGTCTCTCTGTCTTCAGAGATGAGGTCGTTACTGGAGATCAACAACATGTAGAGCAAGAAAGGCATTTTACCATACTTGTACATTTGACACTGAAACTTTAAACTTCTTCACCCTCCCTTAAAAATCACGTGGATGAAGTCACCTCCTCTCACTCTGTCTGTATGTGACCCCATGGCTCTAACATAACTAATCTGCCATGATCTTTCACCATCCACAACCTCTGCTATTTCTGAGCCATAGAGCCTTTCCCTGTGTGTCCGCTCCAGGTGTCATATCGTGTTATGGTGTTATGGCATAATGGATGTCCTGTGCTGTACAGGTCAGGGAGGCAGTCTTTTGTGCAGCAGGTTCAAAGTCCTCTGAGAGAGTGCCGTCACCACCCCCGCCATGCCCTTCACCCTACTGGTGTCAGTCTGTTGTGGTACTGGGCTGTAAAATGTGAACTCTGTGAGTCTGGATGACAGATATTCATATAGCACTACTATTGTCGGCCATAGGGCCTGAGGGTTAAGGGCTTTGAACTGTGGTCAACTGTGTTGAGCTCTGCGAGGGTGTTGTGTGTTAGTGTGTAAACAGCATGCTACAGGGCTATTACTGACCATGCCTGGCGTGTCCGTCTGTCTGTATGTCTGCCTGTCTACAGACCAGGGCTCTTATGACTTCCACTTCCCTGATCAAATGAATAATTGACCAGCCATATTTCTGGTTGCCAGGGTTACCGCCGGCCGTGCACAGTGGCAGGTGATGCATTGATCTGTGCCGTGATAGGGCTGGAGGAAGGGCGGGGCGTTTTTGTTTGTACCATGGAAAATAGAGTGAAAAGATTTGGTAAGTAAAGAGCAGTTAAGCTACTGTCTGATGAAACCTGACATGGAGATGTCTGATAAGAATCTGGTCCTGGGAACAGTCACGCTTACTGTTAAAGTAGGTAAGGGGATAGCTCTGCCTCTACCCAGTAAGTAAATGTACTTTGTGTGGTACCAAGGTATGCAGAGTGTCCTCAAATCTGCCTGCTCTCAACATACCGGACGTAAACACTTCTACCACTTAAGCCAGGCGAGGAGTTTCTGCTGAGGAGGAGAGGAGGAGAGGAAGGAGAAGAGAGGGAGGAGAGGGGGAGGAAAGGAGAGGAGGGAGAGGAGAGTCTGAAGGCACTTCTGTCAGAGGATAAATATAGGAGGTAGAATGGGCTCTGTTGTTCCCACAGAACAGCACTCTGCCTCTCTGTATGGTACACACTACAGACTACTTATCTGTGTGATTGAAGGAGTGAGAGGAAAGAACAGAGTAATCCATCACTACAAGCAC